>NW_028148706.1:0-18156 GCF_965112155.1 Podarcis liolepis | reverse complement strand
AGTTGGATCCTATGCCTGTAATCCCATTCATGCTTATTGGGGAAGCAAAATTCATCGAATAAAAAAAAGAAAAGGAGGGATTTGCTTCCCAAGTACTTTTTAAAAAGACATTCAGCAGGGTAAGGAAATATTGGAGTGAGCTGAGCTGGTTTGCACAGAGACCCAGAGCAAATGGAGCATCATATCCCAACAAAATAAATGGAGCCTGGGTGAGACAGACCCTGCGTTCCCCAGAAGCAATCTGCTCTCTCATTTGCTAAAGGCTTGGAATTGCATTAAATCAACAATTTAGAAAACTCAGCGTGCAGAAAGCAGCGAGGGGGGGGGGATACTGCAGATTTTGCTCATCTGCTGCTTCTCTGTCTGTTCCTGGAGCTCACTACTGGCAGTCCAAATGTAGCAGGGAGAGAGAGGGAGAGAGAGAGAGAAGGAAAGACCATCCCAGTCCTACCCTCCTATTTCTCTTCCTCTCTTACGCTGTGATTCAAGGGCTGTCCCAGATCAGGCTTCACGCTTCTATCGTCACGAGCTGGATTTATGGGTCGAGAAACCCTCCGTTACCCCAGGCCAATTGGTTGCAGCGGAGATGACTCCATTCTCTCAGAGCTTGGAGCCGAAACCTCCCTCCTATAACCCAGCTCGCATGCAATCCATGCCAGAAACAAACCTGGTCACTACATTAGCATGGGATAAAATGAGAGAATTAAATGAGAGTGAATTGGGCTCCCCAAATAAAGTGCCCAGCATGGGTGCGCCAGGTTGCAACCTGAGCATTCCACACTCCACAAATGTGAGCATACTGAATACATCTTTAAACATCATTGAATTAGCATCCGAACTATCTGAACCCCCTGAAAGGGCTAATAGTAAGAACCAGAGGAACCTGGTGTGACATCCGGAATGCACCACGCATACCTCACGAGCACCCTTACATCAAAGATCTCTCCAAACTCTTTCTATTATGTCCTGGAATGTAGCTGGACTCTCAAGTAAATTAGCTGACTCTGATTTTATAAATTTTCTTGAGTCTTATGATATAATACTTTTGCAGGAAACCTGGTCTCTTAAACCTCTAAATATTCCTAATTTTATTACTTATAATTCACCCACTACTAAAACGTCAACAAAAGGCCGCCCGAAAGCCAGTTTGATCTGTGGTATTAAACAGTCTTCTAATTTTAAAATTAATTATATCAGAAATATTGGACAGTATGCACGATTATTATCATTTTCCATTGGTTACAGGGAAATTCTTCTTTTAAATATATATTTTCCTCCCATAGAGGTGGAAATTGGACCAGATTATGGTTGGAACATAGTCTCTGAAGAGTTGTATTTAATACGCAGTAAATCTCCAAATATCCCCCTGATTATAATGGGAGACACCAATGCTCGAATTGGATCAGATAATACAGCTCTCTATAAACGATATATCTCAAATCTAGCTGAAGACGCCCCAGTTCCATTGAGAATAGGGAGGAATTCAAAGGATATCATTATTAATAAAGCGGGAGGAAAACTTTTACAATTGGTTTTAGAATTTAATCTCTCATTTTTGAATGGCTCAATGTGGCCGGATATTCCAGGAAATTTTACCTTCAGTTCCAAAAGGGGTAGGAGCGTAATCGACTATTCTCTAGTTTCCGTTGAAATGGTAAATGAAGTTGCCTCTTTTACAGTTGTCCCTCGCTCAGAGAGTGACCACTTCCCAATAGTTTTAAAGATGCACAGGAATCCTAGAAATTATGATATTTGTCCTATGATTAGTATTGATAAGACTATTTATGCCAAAAGAATTTATATAAGTGATAAAAATAGGGAGGATCTATTAGCAGTATTTGAAATTAACCCAGCTATTCCTGAATCTGTGGCTAACCAAAATTTGATGCCCGTGGAGGACAATGATTGTTATTATAAGACTATCCAGGAATTATTTTCTTCTTTTCTAAACCCTCAGTTCAGCAACAAACCTTTAAATAAGTATAACTGGTTTGATAAAGACTGTATTAACTATAAGAAAGAACTTAGAACTTGTCTAAAAGAAGCCTATATTACCAACTCCCAAGGTCTCTGGAAGACTTATTTTGAAATGAAAAATGCTTTTAAGAACATGCTCCTGGAAAAAAAATCTGAGTTCGCACTAGCCAAATGGTCTAAAATTGTTACTGCATTAGAAATTAAAGATACCAAAACTTTTTGGTCACTTCTCTCATTAAAAGATATCACCGATCTCCCTAATATAAGCGATGAGGCTTGGATTTCACATTTTACTGCTGTTTTTTATGATCACCAAGTTTGTAAAAAGGAAAATTTTAAATTTTCTCTGGCAAAAACCACACAGTTTCAAATTACTGTTGAGGAGATGAAAAAGATAATTATTTCATTTAAGCAAGGGAAATCACCTGGTATAGATGGCATCCCAATAGACCTGTTGAGATTAGACGTAGAATGGTGGGCCATAAAACTTGTGCCGCTTTTAAATTCTATCTATCAATCAGCCCTTGTACCTAAGTTGTGGAACAACTCAATTGTGGTACCGATCTTTAAAAAAGGTGATAGGAATTGCCAAGAGAATTACAGGCCTATAAGTTTGTTACCATGCATAAGTAAAATCTATGCCAAATCTCTGCTTATTAAATTGGAAGAATGGATGCTGACAAAAGGTCTACCTGGTAAAGAGCAGGCTGGTTTTAAGGCAGGCTCGTCAACTCTTGACCAGTGTCTAGTGTTAAGTCATCTTGTGGATAAATATGTCATGAGAAATAAACGAAAACTCTTTGTGGCATTTGTGGATTTAAAAAGTGCCTTTGATTCGGTTGACCGCAACAAACTATAGACTAAACTAGAACACCTTGGTATCGACCCATATCTACTTACACTGATTCAAAGTTTACATTCAAATAACCAAATATATGTTAAAGTATCAAAAGATGGTAGACTTGCAGGTCCTATTCTGAATAATCGAGGAGTTAGGCAAGGCTGTATCTTGGCCCCTACCCTATTTAATCTATTTTTGTCTGACCTACCATTATTTCTTCAAAACGCAACCACTCATACTCCTTATTTAAACAATAGCCCACTCTTTTTATTACTCTATGCAGATGATGCTGTAATTATTTCACTCTCTGTTTTGGGCTTAAAAAAATTATTTAAGAGCTTCTCAAACTACTGCTCTCTCAATAATCTTAAAATTAATTATGATAAGACAAAGATTATGCAATTCGGAAAGAGAGGGAACCCAAAAGGCTATATAATTAATGGACATTTAATACAGGAAGTTAAGCACTTCAATTATCTGGGAATCACATTCAAAAATAATATGAATTGGAATACACATATATGTGCTGCAATAGTTAAGGCCAAAGTGACAGCCCACCATATCAAATCCTTTTTTTTTTTCTCCAGTAGGAAACAGATTTATTCCAGCTGTATTGCAAGTGATTGACATGAAAATTTGTGCCCAACTTCTATACGGCACACCAGTGTGGATTTTAGGTGACCTCAAGAGGTTGGATAAATTTCACACATCCCTTCTGATGTCATTATTAGGACTTGCAAACTCTGTAAAATATGAAACAATATGTTGTGAGCTGGGAATATTGCCTTTATCAGTAAGAGCATGGCTGAGGACCTTGAAATATTGGATCTTCCTCCATTATAGAGCCCTATCCCCTAATTCTCTACTTTACGATATTTTAAGTGATAGTGTAATCTACAATCTATCATTGATCTGTAGGAGAAAACTGGATTCGATAGGGCTCACTCTAACTGACTTCGAAATCTCTGATCCCAAAGAAACATGGGAAATTATCAGGAAGACTCTCACAGAAAAAAGTGTTCTCGCCATGCTTGAGGTTGCAAAGCACAGCACCTGCTCTCCTATCCACTTAAATCTCCCTTTGTGTAGAGATTTCCAAAAGGGATACATGACAAATCTGAAGAAACATGAATCACGTAGGCTGTTTATGTTGGCCAGATTTAACATGTTTCCCTCGGTGGTAGTGAGAGGAAGATACTTAGCTATCCCAGAATCAGAGCGTCTCTGTAAATGCAGAAAACAGGAACCCGATACTCTAGAGCATATATTCTTTTCCTGTGATTTTGGCAGTCATGCCAGAAAACAATTATTTGAGGCCCTAAAATTGAATAGACAGATTTTTACACAACCAACTGTTCAGGACCTGCTGGCGGACAGCAATGACCAAATGCTGTCCATGAAGAGAGAATGGGCCATGATAAAGAGACTTAGTGGTTTTTAATGGTAGGTGATGTTGCTGTGTTGTATTATATTATCTATGTACATCGATTTATTTCCTGGAGTCAAGAATAGGTCTGGGATAAATTGTTTTGGCTGAGCCCGTATTTTATACAGTCTGTATATGATGTCTTTCTGTTAATGTGTGGTGTGCTATGCCTAATAAAGGATTTTGAATTGAATTGAATTGAAAAAGCCCTTCTGTGTTGGAGAACACTGGTATACTCAATGGTTGTTCTACAGGTTGAATTAAGAACACATTCCCATGAATACTTCATGGTTCAGAAATGAAAGGGAGGTGTGGTGGACAAAGCAGCAGAAGAAGAGGTAGGCATGGACATTGTGTTTAAGAGAGAGGCAAAAGGGGTTAACAGAAGAATTTAACAGCTTTTTATTTCTGGGTTTCCCATATCCAAACCCACCAATTCATCCACAGCACGACAATGAATCCCTTTGAATTCACCATTTACATAAATCTAATCAAAATCTATAAGGAGACTGCTCTAGTTTCATTAACTTGAATAAAATGTTCCTTTCCTATGAGTTGCAACATTCAAGGTACATAGATTCTCAAATCAAAACTGAAACACAGTTGTTTCTCTTCCGCCATTGTTGCAGTCATTCTTTGTCTCATTGCAGAGTGATCCCGAAAAACTACCAGCATGTTCTTGCTTTCATCTTTGCCATGCAAGAGATCAACAAGAATGCCAAATTCTTCTCCAACATCACACTGGGATCAACATTTTATGAGAATGCTTTTAATCCTTTGCTAACTTGTTGGAACACTCTCGCTCTTCTTGCCATGAGACAACGAAATCACGCCAATTACCACTGTAATGGGGAAGATAAATTAATTGCTGTCGTTGGAGGGCTCACCTCCCAAAACTCCATTCAGATGGCCAATATATTAAGCACCTACAAGATTCCACAGGTATGTGTGTGGATACATAGATACAACCACAAGGGCAGACATAGACAGAAAACCCCAAAAGAGCATCCATGTTAGCTTTCAATCCTAATACAGTATGTTTTCTACACTTCTTTCCTACATTAGACTTGGTATGGGTACATGATTATGTTAAAGCCTCCTAGCTATGTGTTGCCAACACTGCCGTCTCAAGTAGCATTGGGATTTGGGGGGGGATAAACCCATAATACTAATAATCCAAGCTCTGGTTCTTGCAAACCTGGCCATGCCACAAATCATGTAATCATAGGAGCATCCAGCTTCCTGCTTAGAAACTTCTCCTAGTTTGAGACTTAATAATGCCAGGGGTGTATACTCTGAAAAGTTAGACCAGGTGGTTAACCACCACAATAACGAAGTCTTTTTAATATGAACAAATGGATGGTTTTCAGATTCCTAAAAATAGAATGCCTTTCCCTTTAGCTCAGTTTTGGCTCCTTGGATCCAGGGCTGAGTGACCAAAGGCGCTTCCCTTCCTTCTTCCAAATGGTCCCCAATGAAGAAGCTCAGTATGGTGGCATTGTCTGGCTACTCAGGAAGTTTGGGTGGAACTGGATTGGCCTCCTTGTTTCAGATGACGACAGTGGAGAAACCTTCCTTCATACTCTCAGACCAAGGCTTTCCCAAAATAATCTTTGCATTTCTTGGACACTGGTGATCCCACTAGTGACAGTATATTTACCTATTGAGCTTCTTCAAAAATATTTGAATCCAATAATGTTTGCTCTCACACAGCAGCAAATGAATGTGATTCTTGTCTATGGAGACAATCAGTCTCTAGAAGGTTTAAGACTGATTTTAGTCTACTGTGAGGTTTTGTCTATGCACCCAGTGGAGAGGGTGTGGATTACAACAGCTCAATGGGATTTCACTGCAGTGCTGGTTGGAGGCAATTTTCCTTCCATATCCTTCAATGGCACTTTGTCATTTACACTCCACTCAAATCCAGTTCCAGGGTTTCAGGACTTTCTACAGACCATAAATCCATGGCAACCAAATCTATATTTCATCCAGCAGTTCTGGGCCAGTGCATTCCTCTGTTCATTTCCAGATAACAATCGAATTGACACAACTCAGGAACCCTGCACTGGGAGGGAGAAGCTGGAGAAACTCACTGGACCCATGTTTGAAATGGAAATGTCCAGCCAGAGCTACACCATCTACAATGCCGTCCATGCAGTAGCACATGCTCTCCATAGCATGTATTTCTCAAGTACCACACAGAAAGTACTGGGTGAGAGACGGACGCAGCCAAAAGTTCGGCCCTGGCAGGTACTGTCAACTAATCTCCCCAATGTTAGCACTGGAGTTATTATTACTGATTCATATGTTTCACAGCTGAGCCTTGGAGATTTTCGCAGTTGAGCTCTATCACTGGGAGGGACTTGATCTCAGTGAAAGACCAAATGCTTTGCAAGCTGCACATTCAAAGTTTGTTAGATTAATCTATCCCAGGATTCTCTTACTTGGAGATGCACAAGGGCTAGAAGTGTCCTCTGTTATAAGAACTGGGTTGAAACCTCAAATGTATGCCATATAGCACTGTGGCAATTTAGAGTAGACAGTTCTGGGCTACAGAGACCAATGATTGGATTCAGCACATGGCAGTTTCACATGTTAATGGGGGAATTTTTTTGAAGTACCCAGTATATATGATAAAATGTAGTAAGAATCCAAAGGTCCACCTGCCAAATGGAAAAGAGAGAGTGTATTAGCCTACAAGGTCTGTGTCTTTCCCCCCCTGTAATCTAGCTCCACTCCTTCCTGAAGAACATCCACTTCAACAACAGTGCTGGGGAAGAAATCTCTTTGGATGAGAAGGGGCAGCAGGCAGGTGTCTATGATCTCCTCAACTTGGTCACATATCCCAATGAGTCCTTCCAGAGAGTCCGAGTGGGTAGGGTGGACCATCAGGCCCCCCCAGGAAAAGAGTTCACAGTGGATGGAAGTGCCATTGCATGGAATCCCAAGTTCAAGCAGGTGGGTGGGACCATTTTTTATTTTTTTATCCTCTTCCATCATCACCATCATCTTTTATGAGAAGATCAAGTGATCCAGGAAAACAGTAGTGATGGCTACAAAGGAGAATTGTGAGGAGCGAAGCTCTGGTACTCACTGATAAAATACTGTATTGTTTCTTTTGTTCAAATTTTTTGATCCAAAGCCAGTTTGAAGATAATTTGGAGCTCAGTGTTCAGAACAAGGTATTTCTGAGAAAGGAATCTGCCAGTGTTTAAAGCTCCTCCAAAATGCATTGTGGGCAACAATCTCTGCCATTCGGAGCCCAAGTAGAAAGAAAATCATCCACCACCTGAAGTGTGTGGTCACTAATCTTGATGGATGGAGTGCCGGTGATATCCTGTCCCAGGATGTTGGTCTCCATTAGACTGATGGTGAGGCCAAACTCCATGCAGGCTTGGCCATAATTCTTGTTTTTGGTTTTTTAAATAAATCTTTATTAATTTAAAATACAATCATACAATAAAGGTAAGTATAACAAAATTAAGCACAAAAAGAAAAAAGGAGAAAAAAGGGATTAGTCACCTCAAAAAGGGCGAAAAGGGGTTTCAAAGAAACAAGAAAAGAAAAAAGGACAATTAAAAGAACCAAATATTTATACAACATTGTGTCTTTTCCAATAAAGCTTTCTGTAAAAGACTTCCAATCGTACTCATTATACTTTTTCTAGTGTCTTGTTTTTGTCGCACAGTTTGTTTTATATCTTTTTCCATATATTCCTCTAAGATGTTTATTCCATCATTTATTGTACACAAATATCATTCAGTTCTGCTATGATGGTATCATTTTTACAATATAGTCTTATATATTCCTTAAATATTTCCCATTCTCCATATACTTTTTGATTTAAGGCTCCCCTGATTTTTCCAGTCAGCTTTGCTAATTGGAAATACTGGGTTGTCAGGGATTTCCATCAGTACTGGAGGGGTAGCGCAAAAGTCAGAGGGATTCCAGAGAGCGTCCAGGGATCGGGAGGAGCAGCCCATCTTCTGGGGAAGAGAATCAGTGTAACACCAGTGGAGAAGGGGGGCAGGTGGGGGAAGTGGCGAGGCGGTCCCATGACTCCTTGCCTGGGACCAGCGGGGAGAATAGGGGTCCTCCGTTGTCCACGCCCTCCCTGCACAGAAGGCTTTCGCGCAGAGAGGGTAGGCGGAGACTAGGCCTCAAAGAACTTCTTTGCTGGAAGAAGTTTAAGAAAGGCCCACTCACGGATTCTGCCAGCGATTGAGTCAGCCACGGGTGAGTGGCTGCCCGGACAGAAGAGGTTCACTTTGGCAGCCCAGCCAGGTGTCTGAACCCAGCCAGGGAGATAGGCACCTGCTTACGCACGAGCAACCCCTAGAACCATTACATCGGTCATGAGTGTTTGCCAATCTGTTATTGTTCGTGTTTTTTCACATTTCCAACTTCTGGCTACAAGTATTCTTGCAGCCATGATTGCGTATATAAACAGTGGTCTTGTGTTTTGCTTGATTTCCATTGGCAATATTCCTAATAGGAAAATCTCCGGCCTTTTTTTTTATTGTAAGTTTAAATAATTTCTTAAATTTGTCATATATGTTATTCCAAAATTCGCTTATAATTATGCAAGTCCACCACATGTGATAGTAAGACCCTATTTTGGGGATGAAAGCATCCATGCTAAGGAAAGGGCTAATGCTCAGAAGGCTATTGAACGCTATGCTGTCATAGGCCTGAGGTAGTTGATGGATGGATTGAATTTATATACCGCCCTATACCTAGAGGTCTCAGGATGGTTCCCAGAATAAGATCAACGTATAAACCCACAAAATACATAATGAATACATACATAATGCATAATGAAAATAAAAAACCCAATAGCCCCCCAGAAAAAACCCTGCACATTTTAAGAGGGAATCGTTATGTCAATTTCTACAGCTATGGCAGTTATGAGCAGTCTAAACAGTTAGAGCAGCAGGAATGTTCTCTTGTGCTACTGTCAGTCTGTAACAGTATTTATCATAGATTAAAATCTATGTAAGATGTATTAGCAATGTAAGTAACACCTACCTGCATTGTATAGTTTAATCTGAAAGTTCAAGTACATTTGGTAAGAAGGAGTAGCAGCATCTGCTGCCAGCTCCTTATTTCAGCTCTGCTCTCCCTCCAGGAGGGAATCAGCATTGGGTTATGAGGAATCAATCAATCAAGAGGGAGAAGGTTGGCACAAGCTTCTCTTTGCCATTCAGACATGTGCTGGGCTGGCCAAATGGTTAGGTGACACCACAAAGCATCTTTATTGGGGGGCCTGATGCTTGCCCAGGGAGCAAATGCTTGACAGCCATCCTCTAATTTCAGTCCTGTGACCTTTCTGCTGCAAAGCGGACATAGACGACAATAAGATTTATTCCATTCAAAATCCCTTGTTTGTCATTACCATTAGATGCTGCCCATTTCCACCTGTGTTGAGAGCTGCCACCCTGGACAGAGTATGTTTCCACAGCAGGGAAAGCAAATCTGTTGCTATGACTGTGTTCAGTGCCCTAAAGGGAGGATTTCAGTCCAGAAGGGTAAGTGAAGGAACCCAAGTCAACTGGAATTCCCATCTTCCTATCCAACAAAGACATTCATTTCTTAGTCTTATTATATCTGCTTATTTTCTGTCATAGATCCCAAGCACATGTGTTAATATGTTACTGATACATATAGTCCTTGCCTCTCTCCTCCCCTGTGGATAGCCATTCAAGAGAATATTGTGTGAAATAACGTCCACATGGGAGTAACCACCATTGAAATCAGGATGACATACATCTGGGAAGAAATAATTAGGATTGCATTCCATAGATTCCCTTTTTGTCAGCATTGAACCTGCAGCCAACAGATTTTCATCTTCTGTGATTAACAACTAGTGAAGAATTTTCTCTACTGTATCCACAAATAAAAAAATTCCTTCCAGTAGCACCTTAAAGACCAACTAAGTTAGAACTAACTTAGAACTAACTTAGTTGGTCTTTAAGGTGCTACTGGAAGGAATTTTTTTATTTTGACTATGGCAGACCAACACGGCTACCTATCTACTACAAAGTTTCAGTCCTTGGGAACAGTTGTTTCTTGTCAAATATAGATTTTCCCAGTGAGCAAATGACAGGCTACCTGGCTGTTTCATTCACTCCCAAATTCAATTATAGAAAGTGTAAAAAAAGAAACACTTGGGCCAGAAGCCTTGAAATGCAAAGACATGGGGCTGGATGCACAGATAGGCATGTTTAAGGGGGAAAGACTGAAATCAATCAGTATACTCTAACCATGACAGATAAATATGGATGGATTGATTAGTACAGCTGAGATGCTCATGGAGGAACCATCACTTAGTTGTGAAAGTAGACTTTGGTTCATCAGCTAAGTAATATGTTTTGTGTACAGCATAACAGACGGTATCAAGATTAATAAGTATCGCTTCAAGAAATGCTAAAAGCATGCTTCTCATTTTCAGATGCAGATCAATGTGAGAAATGCCCCGATGATCACTACCCAAATGCCTTTCAGGACCAATGTATTCCGAAAAAAATAAGCTACCTAACCTATGATGAGCCCTTGGGGGCAATTCTGGCCTCCTTGGCTCTCCTGCTTTCTCTGGTCACAGTTGTTGTGATGGGGACCTTCGGTCTGCACTGGAACACTCCCATTGTCAAAGCCAACAACTGGGGCATCACCTGCACCTTGCTCTCTTCTCTGCTTCTCTGCTTTCTCTGCTCCTTCTTATTCATTGGCAGGCCTACAAAGGTGACCTGTGTCTTGAGGCAAACCGTCTTTGGCATCGTCTTCTCCATTGCTGTTGCTTGTGTGTTAGCCAAAACCCTCACTGTGGTTCTGGCATTCATGGTGACCAAGCCTGGGAACAGCCTGAGGAAATGGCTTGGAAGAGGCTGGCAGGATCACTTATCACCTTCTGTTCTCTCATTCAAGCTGGCATCTGCCTTGGGTGGCTGGCATCCTCTCCCCCATTCCCAGAGTTTGACCTGCACTCCCAGGATGGGCAGATCATAGTGCAGTGCAATGAAGGCTCCGACATCATGTTCCACCTTATTCTCGGCTACATGGGTCTTTTGGCCATTGTGAGCTTCTCTGTGGCTTTCTTTGCCAGGAAGTTGCCTGATACTTTCAATGAAGCCAAGTTGATTACCTTCAGCATGCTGGTCTTCTGCAGTGTTTGGCTGTCCTTTGTCCCCACTTATCTGAGCACCAAAGGGAAATACATGGTGGCTGTGGAGATCTTCTCCATCTTGGCCTCTTCTGCTGGCTTACTGGGTTGCATCTTCCTCCCCAAAATCTACATCATTATACTTAGACCTGAGATGAACAGTAAAGAGAGATTAGTAAGGAAGAAGGATGACCATAGTTGAGAGGGTGAAAGAGATGCCGTTAGCCAGGGACCTTATGTTCTGGCAAGGAGATGTTATTTCCTTTGTTTTTAGTTTGATCCTCATTTCTTTGTTTGTATGTTCCATCTTCTATGCCATCCAAGGAGCACATAATTCTCCCTCTCTTGCTATTGTTTTCTCAAAAACTCTGTGAAAAAGCCTAAATTGAGAGATGCCATTTTCCCCATGGCTGAATGGGGATTTCAACCCTAGTTTCCCAGGGCCTTGGACAAAACATTCATCGCTACACATTAAGCTGGGGTCGTGGGGTATTTATGCTTCTTTTGTAAACTTTGCCAAATATCTGCATTTTTGTCCTGCATTTCTATACCCTCAAAAGTCACTCACAGGCCAAGTAAGGAAAATTAACCCTCTGCTCACCTGCTGCTGAGCAGAATGTGCAATGCTGTCACTGTGATCTACTTCTCCAGAGTGTTGTCTGTGTGGAGAAACATGAGAATTGATTCAGGCCCAAATCCAGGTCAGGTTGTGGCTAATGTTTTCAATATCCGTTCATTTTTAAATGCAATCCTTATTTTCCTTTTGTTTATATATTTGTTCATTAAATTCATGTTACAGTAATCACAACGTTCAAATATTGTTCGTGGGTTCCATGATTGTACCAATATTCCAGGTATACAGCACAGTTAAGAGCACAGTTGTGTCCTCTTAAGAGCTCTCTGGCATATTAGAGAGGGAGGTTTGGAAAAGAAATTCACACTCTCTCTTTGCAGAGTTGGCACAATGGGGATTGCTCCAAGTACATTAACATTTGGTTTGATTTGCATCTGCCCTCATTCAGCTTTAAACAGATATTCCCCATAAAAATACTGAGGCTAGAATACATCACAGATACTTAACATTGCAAATAAGTGATGATTTTACTCAAGTCAACAAATGTCTTTTTTATTTTATTTTTTATTCAAAGTTATAACAAAATAGATTTTCCAAAAACATATCCTTATTCCCTCCCCATTTTTCCTCCCCCCTCCCCCCACAAAACCCATCCCCCCACCCCACCCCCGACTTCCCTCAGTTCCAGTCTTTGGTCTCTCCAATAATGCTATTTTCTGCATGTTACAGAGTTGTATAGATCCTCCAACTGTTTAGCTAATTATTATCAGTAAATATATATATCCAGTTCACTTTGTTGCATCTTCAAATACTTTGTGAAAGGTTCCCATTCATCCTTAAAGTCACAGTTATCCTTGTCCCGTAGCTTATGAGTCAATTTTGCCAGTTCTGCATAATCCATCAATTTTTCTTGCCATAATTCTTTAGTTGGGATTTCTTCAGTCTTCCATCCTTGTGCTATCAGAATTCTCACGGCCGTTGTCGCATACATGAAGATGTTTTTCTCAAGTCAACAAATGCCCATCCATTGGAAGTAAAAGTCAAAAAGAACAAACTTCCCAATGATTTAAAAAAAGGGAAAAAATAGCATTTCTTTACAAATGGAATCACGCAATCCTTTTGTTAGCATTTAGCGAGAATCTTCGTTCACATGGCTTTTCTTCAGCTGGGAGCAATAGCTTGGCTAACAGCTTCTTCCAGGAAGACAGAGGGAGGGAGGAAGTAAATGGTTTGAAGCTTCAGGACCTGCAATACTTAGACTTAATGAAATCCATTAGTTTGATCCCCCACCCACCCCTATGTTCCTTAACATCTACATGAAACCATTGAGCAGGTTCTTCAGGACTATTGGAGTAAATTTGTCAACAATATACTGGTGAAACACAGCTCTACTTTTCCTTTACATCTGCAGGTGTGGCTGTGGATGTCTTGCCTCAATAGTGGACTAGTTTAGAGCCAATAAACTGAAGCTCAATCCAAATATGACTGATAACTGTTAGTGAACAGTTCCCCAAACCAGAGGGATGAGAGGTGGCCTGCTCTTGATTGGGCTCCACTCCCTCTGAAGGAGCAGGGGTACTTCTTGATCCATTGCTGTCATTTGAGGTTCAGGTGACCTCGATGGCATGGAGTGCCTTCCATCACCTTTGGCTGGGGGCCCAGCTGCAGCCCTATCTGGACAAGGATATCCTACCTTTATCAGCCTGGATAAGTCAGTTGCTTAGACTGTGGTGCTGATAGTACCAAGGTTGCAGGTTTGATCCCCATTGTCACAGTCCGGGTTACAGGCAGTTGGAGTCCTGGCTTGGTACGCCGGGACCGGGCTAGAGGTCAGGAAGCAGGAAGCAGCAGTCCAGGGGTCAGGAAGCCAAGAGTCCAGGCCAAACTCAGGAAGTCCCCAGTCCTGTGAGGCCCTAGCAGTTACAGTGCCTGGCTCCTGCATGCACTCCTGACACCCGTGTAGGATGCAGGTGGTTGGACTAGATGATCCTCAGGGTCCCTTCCAACTCCACAATGCTGTGATTCTATTAAACATATTTCTCCTATGCTCCTGGAACCTCTAGGTTGGATTCTTGCAATGTGTTATACCTAGGGCTTCCTCGAAAGACATTCAGAATCTTCAGCTAGTGCAGAATTTCATGACTAGGTTCTTGACTGGGGCAAGACATTTTAAGCATATACTGTAACACCAATCCTGGCCCAACTGCACTAGCTGCAGATTACTTTCCAGCTACATCTCAAAGTGCTGGTTTGGACCTGTAAAGCCTTGAAGGGCTCAGGACTGCAGAACCTGAAGGACCTCTCTGTTTATTTAAACCAATTCAGATGCTGTGATCATCATCCGAGGCCCTTTTTTTGCCTCAGAGAGTGGCAACAAAATAGTGGGCCTTTTCTGTGCTGTCATAGGCCTGAGGCAATTGATTGATGTGTGGATGGATTGATTGTATATACCACTCTGTGCCCGGAAGCCTCAGAGAGGTTCACAGAATAAAATCAACCTATAAAAGCACAAACTACTTAATCAATATCTAAAAAACTGAATAACCCGCCCTCCAAAAAACCTATGAAGATGTATTAATACAAGATGTCAGATTTATTAGCAACATAAGTAACACCTACCTGCATTGTATATTTTAATCTGCAAGTTCAAGTACACCAAGTAAAAATTAATTATTATTGAAACTTTAAAAGAGAGTGTCTTACATAGTTTTTGTGGAAGGAAAAGGCGAACTTATTAATGGGTTAAACGACCAGGGCTATCTTCCGCATAACTCTGTAAATGGGAACTAGAGTTTAATTCCCATAAAATGGTTGGTGAAAACTTCCTTGGAGAGCACTGTCAAGGGGACTCCATCACACTCCTTGGCAGCAAATTCCACTGTTGAACAGCTCTTACTGTCAGGAAGTTCTTCCTAATGTTTAGGTGGAATCTTCTTTCTTGTAGTTTAGATGCATTGCTCCATGTCCGCTTCTCTGGAGCAGCAGAAAACAACCTTTCTCCCTCCTCTATGTGACATCCTTTTATATATTTGAACATGGCTATCATATCACCCCTTAACCTCCTCTTCTCCAGGCTAAACATGCCCAGCTCCCTTAGCCGTTCCTCATAAGGCATCGTTTCCAGGCCTTTGACCATTTTGGTCTGGACACATTCCAGTTTGTCAGTGTCCTTCTTGAACTGTGGTGCCCAGAACTGGACACAGAACTCCAGGTGAGGTCTGACCAGAGCAGAATACAGTGGCACTATTACTTCCCTTGATCTAGATGCTATACTCCTATTGATGCAGCCCAGAATTGCATTGGCTTTTTTAGCTGCCACGTCACACTGTTGGCTCATGTCAAGTTTGTGGTCAACCAAGACTCCTAGATCCTTTTCACATATACTGCTCTCAAGCCAGGTGTCACCCATCTTGTATTTGTGCCTCTCATTTTTTTTGCCCAAGTGCAATACTTTACATTTCTCCCTGTTAAAATTCATCTTGTTTGTTTTGGCCCAGTTCTCTAATCTGTCAAGGTCATTTTGAAGTGTGATCCTGCCCTCTGGGGTGTTAGCCACCCCTCCCAGTTTGGTGTCATCTGCAAATTTGATCAGGATACCCTTGAGTCCATCGTCCAAGTCATTGATAAAGATGTTGAATAAGACCGGGCCCAAGACAGAACCCTGTGGCACCCCACTAGTCACTCTTCTCCAGGATGAAGAGGAACCATTGATGAGCACCCTTTGGGTTCAGTCAGTCAGCCAGTTACAAATCCACTGAGTGGTAGCATAGTCAAGACCGCATTTTACCAGCTTCTTTACAAGAATATCATGGGGCACCTTGTCAAATGCCTTGCTGAAATCAAGGTAGGCTACATCCACTGCGTTCCCTTCATCTACCAGGCTTGTAATTCTGTCAAAAAACGAGATCAGGTTAGTCTGACATGACTTATTTTTCAGAAATCCATGCTGACTATTGGTGATCACAGCATTCCTTTCTAGGTGCTCACAGACTGTTTGCTTAATGATCTGCTCCAGAATCTTCCCTGGTATTGATGTCAGACTGACTGGGCGGTAATTATTTGGGTCCTCTCTTTTCCCCTTTTTGAAAATAGGGACAACATTTGCCCTCCTCCAGTCTGCCGGGACTTCGCCTGTTCTCCAGGAATTCTCAAAGATGACTGCCAGTGGTTCTGAGATCACATCTGCCAGTTCTTTTAATACTCTTGGATGCAGTTCATCTGGCCCTGGAGACTTGAATACATCTAAACTAGCCAAGTATTCTTGTACTATCTCCATAGTTATTCTGGGCTGTGTTTCCTCTGCTGAATCATTTGCTCCAAATTCTGCAGAGAACATCCAAAATATGTATAGCAACCTTATTAAATAGCTTTCATCACCAACAACTAGAACCTGCCTCTTCTTTGTCTCACTCATAATGGTTCTTCATTCCCTACTCCTGCACACCTAAGAAGGAGAAGCATCTGCTGCCGGCTCCTTATTTCAGCTCTCCTCTCCCTCCAGGAGGGAATCAGCATTGGATTATGAGGAATCAATCTATCAAGAAGGAGAAGGTTGGCACTAGCTTCTCTTTGCCATTCAGCATGCAACTTTGCTTCCAGTCTCCAGCTCACATAACTCTCAACTCTGTGTTTGTCTTTCTAACTAGCCTAGAGTTGAAAGAGGGAGGCCCACACCTTTGCTGTCTCACACAGAACCATTCCCTTTGTTTCCTTAATAACCCGTTACCTAATCGGACTTTAGAATATATGAATCCTTGCTTCAATTTTAACTCTTGCTGGACCTAGGAATTAGGAATGAGATGTGCCTTAGCTTACAGACTACCTGCTCAAACACATGAAATGTAAATAGGTTGAAGGTCCCAGGACAGTAGTATCCATGGAATAGATCTTTTCTTCACTACTCTTCATCCCCAGCAAGCATGGGCAGTGACCAGAGATGATGGGAGTTACACTCTAATGCTATTGGGGGACCCAATGCAAACTATGTTTAGGCTTCTGTGGGGAGAGACAGGAATCACATGTAGGACAGCATCTGATGGAGGTTGAAGAATGACAGGGCTACCTGGGAAGCTGTTTTGAGGAAGAGTTTAAACATATGGCTTAGAGTGAATGGCTCTTGCTCACTAGCAGAGCTCAGCTGAGATACATAAGGGATAAAGTTTTCAAAAGCCCAAGTTGCATGGGGGAAACCTCCCTTTGATACACCACGGAGCACGATTGACAGTAATTGGAGAGAAGGGATGATGGTCTGGATCAGAAGAAGGGATATGGACCTTCACAACCCTCTTTCTATACCCTGGCCAAGTCTCAAATTGAATCAATTCAGAAAGTTATACCATACATGAGAGGCACTGCTTCACAAGGGAGCAGAAATTGGGCTGTAGTGGGATGACACTGACATAGCACTTTGCTTGTTCTGAGACTTGAGGACTTTAGCAAAACAGATCCCCCACCCTGTAATTTTTTATAATTATTGATCAGCATGGCTACTTCTAAATGTCACATGGGAAATCAGATGCCAGGCACAATAACAGCCACAGAAACAGCCCTTTCCAAATGTGAGGACCCTGTGTTGTAGTCTATATAGGCACCTGTCCTATCAACTTACATGAATTCAGTTAGGGAGGTGGATTTGGGGCTGGTGCATAGCTCCTTGCAGCCAAGTTTCCCTATAACTTTAGCCAAGACTGAAATGCTGTTGATAACGAAATGTAAACATGATGACCTCCAGCTGCAGCTCAGCACAAAATGGTTAGCGCTCCACCTGCTTTTCCTGCTGTTGGAGCTGCATTGTTCTTCTAGCAAGTATTTGAACTCCTCCACAAGCAGATTGAGACAAACAATTCAAACCAATTCATTCGGTCCTCCAGCAGACATGATCATTGGTGAATTTATATCCGTTATGCAAGGAAACTTCAGAATGCATGAATTTACGGAAAAACCCAAAATCTCTTCGTTTACTACTAAGTAAGTAAGTAAGTAAGTAAGTAAGTATTTATTTATTTATTTATTTATTTATTTATTTATTTGAGAATTGTCTGCTGGGCCCACTGATCATTCTTGATGAAATAAACGACTGCATCAGCTTCTCCTTTAATCCTTCTAGGATACATTCAGGCTTATGTCCCACCACTTGAATTAGCTTCTGTCATTCCACTATGTCCTCCTCACGGGGCCAC
>NW_028148707.1:0-20192 GCF_965112155.1 Podarcis liolepis | reverse complement strand
CAAGGGTGGTCTGGAAATCTGAGTGATCTGGAGTAGATCAGCAAAGATTCTGACTCCCTCTTTTTTATATATAACAATAGCAAACAACAAAAAGTCTCATCCCCCCTTCTGAATTATGCTACCAAGATTTAAAAAATCTTTTTTGGGGGGGTGGGGGAGCACAGGAGTAGATCTTAATGTGAGAGGACTCAGAGCTGAAGACCACTCTCAATTTAGGGGAAAAGACAGTGAAGTACAGAACGTGTAACCAACCTTCAGAGTGGTAATGGGGAGTCAGCCCTGCCTACTTTTCAGGGGTTAGACTTAGAATGCAACCATAACCAAACCAAGAACTCATTAGGGGACCATAGGCAAACCATTGTTTGCTCAGCATCAATCCCTTAACTTCAGAATATGGCAAATCACGCTGGCCCATCTTAAAGGAACAGGGCATGAAGCATTTTAGTACCTCAGATACAATACAGTGCTGCTCTTCCCCTTAACACCTGAATACATTTTGACCTGATGTCCTCTCGGCCTGGCCCCTACCCCCACTGCCACCACACCTGCCCCTAGGGTAAACTTTCTCTCCCCCCCCATCTTTCACCCGCCCCACCAGAAACCCCCAAATCTCCCCTACTTGAGCCATCTTCGCCATTTCTCTTCCTCCGCCAGGAGTTTGGGATGATCCCGAATCAAGCAAGAGCTGGCTGAGTCAAAAAATATTCTTTTCTTCTCCGCAGCCTGTGGAGAAGCAAGAAGGGAAGTTTCAGAAAAGGCTTTCCTCCCTTGATGGTTCCAAGTGAGGAGACCCCATAAGTCAGATTTCTATCCCTCCTCCAAACACCATACTCTAAAATCTTGCTGGTTCAGGGTGTCGGTTATAATAATAATAATAATATTATAGCCAAGTGAAGTCCTTTGAAGGTGCTTTTTTGCATCTCAAGACCCAAGTAAAAGGCATCAGTTAAAATCTGCATAAGGGCGCACTAGCTACAAATCCGAATGCTTCCCTTTCCACACCCCCTCTCCCTTCAAACTCACCCTCCAGAGTTTCACCCATAAGGACTCTCTCCTAAATTGAACTAATTGATCTGGGCAGAGTTAGAATCATGGAATTGTAGGGTTTGAGTAAACACTTACAATTAAGGGGGAAAGTGTATAAATTAAGGAGCAATAAATGGGAAAACTACAAAAAAATTGCAAGATGTAATTTGGAATGATATGGTATAAAAAGGATAAGAACAGAAGAATATTTAGCTGAAAGGTTTTTTTAATTAAGGTAAACAAAATAAGCAGAAGGAGCAAATATTTAAAGAACCAGAAGAGGAGGTTGGGGGAAGTCAAGGGGTGGGGGTGGGAAGACTTGGATTTATTTATTTTTATTATTGGGCTGAATATAAAATTGTAAAACCTAATAAAAAATACTTTAAAAAAGAATCATGGAGTTGGAAGGGACCCCACGGGAATCTCAACTGAAGCATCCATGACAGATGGCCACCATCCAACCGCTGCTCAGAGAAGTTGGAGAGTTTCCTCTTTCTCTTTCTCTTTCTGCCTTTCGGTTTCCTTCTGGTTCCCATTATGGCCACCGCCATCAGAGTCACGGGCTCTCCCCTTCCTGGTTTGCTTACCTGGAGCCTCCAAACTCAGCTCAGGGACTCCCTGGCTCCAAGAGAAGTGGATCCACTTTCCAAGCTGGATGGAGATCTTCTCCAAATTCCCAACGATGCTGCGGACGAGCTGCAGTTGCTTTCATCCATGCCTCCTTCCCGAGGAGAGCGAAGTCCCGGAAGCAAGAGCGTCTGACCCAACAGTCCCAGGATGGCGGGGAAAGGAGGAGACAAAAAAAACCTCTCCCTCGCCCTCAAATGGCCAACTGAGGTTGCCATCTTTCCCTTCCGAGAATTGCTCCTGTGCTCTCAGCTGCTGCGGGCGGCAGGCTGAAATACACCGGGTGCAGTTCCCCCCCAGGACCGCGGCGCCCCTACAGACAACTTTTTTCATTCC
Organism: Podarcis liolepis; assembly: GCF_965112155.1. Lineage (NCBI taxonomy): Eukaryota > Metazoa > Chordata > Lepidosauria > Squamata > Lacertidae > Podarcis > Podarcis liolepis. The sequence goes on along the minus strand of NW_028148707.1, from coordinate 18,203 downwards.
TTCGTTCTTTCCCCATTCCCCTTTTCAACCCAGAGTGCCTTCCCCTTTCCCAAAGCACCTGAGAACAACAATGGAACAATGGAAACGCCAAAAAAAAGGAATGATAGAAAGGGATATTGTGGTTGCAGGAAAGTGTGTTTGTTGCCTGTCTGGCAATCCCCTCTGGCGCCTCGAAGTTGATAACAAAGACCAGTTTTACTCTCTCTCTCTCTCTCTCTCTCTCTCTCTCTCTCTCTCTCCGGAGGCAGGAAGACCTTTTATCAGAGGAGTGTGCCTCTAGGCACCTGCAGAGTGCAATGTTTTCTGATATTCGTGCCCAACCCCCAAAAGATAAAGGTCCCATTGGCATTATATTTAAAGCAGTACCGTCCCACTTGGAAAAAAGCTCCCCCCCCAAAAAAAAAGTCATAAGATGTGTAGTTTGTTGAGGGTGCTGAGAGTTGTTAAAGGTAAAGGGACCCCTGACCATTAGGTCCAATCGTGGCCGACTCTGGGGTTGCGGTGCTCATCTTGCTTTATTGGCCGAGGGAGCCGGCGTACAGCTTCTGGGTCATGTGGCCAGCATGACTAAGCCGCTTCTGGCGAACCAGAGCAGCGCATGGAAATGCTGTTTATCTACTTGTACTTTGACATGCTTTCAAACTGCAGGAGCAGGGACTGAGCAACGGGAGCTCACCCAGTCGCGGGGATTCGAACCGCCGACCTTCTGATCGGCAAGTCCTAGGCTCTGTGGTTTAACCCACAGTACCACCCGCTTTACAGTTACTTTCCTTCAATCCTAGGCACACTTACTTGAGAAAATGCTCTGTTCAATAATCCTGAGAAGGCTTCCTTCTGAGTAAATATTTTAATCAGCAAATGTGCAGTTGTATACAGTGATGGACCTAGATTTTGGGGGCCCTGAAATTATTTGGACTGTCCTGGGGGCCCCTTCGCAACCAGCTAGGAGGTTTGTAGTAACTTCTCCAATGGGGTTGTTCCACAACAGATCGCAACACCATTGCAACATCTGAGCTCCTGACTCTCAGACTTTGGGATTGTTGAAATATATACAACAAAAAGCAATCAATTTGAGTCACACGACTCAAATAGGGTCTCCTAGACCAAGAAAAATAATTAAGCAATCTGGGGCCCCTCTGGGATTCAGGGCCCTGTAGCTTAAGCTTCCTAAGATCCGCCCCTGGTCTTATACTTACTTGGGAGTAATTTCCACTCTTTGTTGAATATTTTGAATATTTTCTCTTTGTTCTCTTTCTCTTTGTTGAATATTTTGAATATTTTCAGACCACTTCAGCAAGCATGTCAAGATGCAAATGAGGACAACCACTTTCAAACGACCCATTTGACTCCGAAATGAAGTATGTCCCTTTTCTCTTAAAGGCCTGACTGCATTACCTCAAAAGGGAAATGAATTTTAAATTATTGTTGTTGCTGTGGTTGTTAATTTGTATACCACCCTTCATCCATAGACCTCGGGGCAGTTCACAACATACAAATACAAGATAAAAACGCAAAATATATAATAAAAACAAGAACAAAGAAACCCACAAACCAATAACTCCCTGCTTCCACAAACACATTTTAAAGGACATTGGATGTTAATCAGCCAAAGGCCTGGTTAAGAGGAATGGTTTTTTTGGGGTGGTTTCTGGCACCTAAAGGTATATATTGAAGACACCGGACAAATCCCACTGGGGAGAGCATTCCACTCATGGGTGAGGCAGAACCAAGCGTTCTGTGGCGCAATTGATGAGTTAGTTGTTTTTAAAATAAAAAAAATTCCTTCCAGTAGCACCTTAAAGACCAACTAAGTTAGTTCTTGGTATGAGCTTTCGTGTGCATGCACACTTCTTCAGATACACAGATATTTCGCATGCACACGAAAGCTCATACCAAGAACTAACTTAGTTGGTCTTTAAGGTGCTACTGGAAGGAATTTTTTTATTTTGACTATGGCAGACCAACATGGCTACCTATCTGTAACTAGTTGTTTTTATTTATTTACTTGATTTGGGGGGCAGCTTCCCCCTCCCTGCACCCACGCACCTTCTGGACCTCTCATGAAGACACACAAAAGAAGGGCCTCAGAGGATGATATCAGAGTCTAAATAGGTTTATATGGAGAGAGGTGGTTGTTGAGGTATTGCTGTCCTGAGCCAGTCAAGGCTTTATTTATAGGACAAAGTCAGCACTTTGAATTGGGCCCAGAAACTACGGTAATTGGCAGCCAGTGCAGTCGGGTCAGGATCGGTGCAATATGCTGAAACAGTCTTGCCCTGCAGACTTTCCAATGTTTCTCTGATGAAAATAGAGGTGTCAATTATTATCCTGCAGCAGCAAAGCACCCCATAAAAAGAACATAGCCAGAAATACAGTATAGATTCTGCTCCTGAAGAAAGGCTTTCCATATAGGGTGCTTCATTCATTCCTGAATATATCATGTTTGCATACCGTCCATCATTTCTTCAATGCCCCCTCCCCCTATCTGATTGGGTTGCCCCAGCCACTCTGGGCAGCTTCCAACATATATAAAAACATAACAAAACATTTAACATTTAAAAACCTCCCTATACAGGGCTGCCTTCAGGTGGCTGGGGGTGGGGGGCAGAAAACTCCATACTCTCCAACATTTCTCCAGTGAAAATAGGGATGTCCTAAGGAAAAGTTGGACATTTTAGGGTCAAGTCAGAAACTGGGACTATTTCTTTAAATCCGGGACTGTCCCTGGGAAATAAGGGCACTTGGAAGACTCTGGGCCCTGTGAGTAACTTGGCCAAATTCTGCAGCAACTGGACCTTCTGAGCCATCTTCAGAGGTAATCCTATGTAGAACACATTGCAGTAATCTCACTTAGAGGTTACCAAAGCATAGACAGCAGTAGTTGCATTATCCCTGGGCCACCAGCCCAAGCTGATGGAATAAACTCCTTAGTAAAGCTGTTCAGATCTTAGTAAATCTGCCTGCTGGTTTAGAGGAGATAACCTGCCTGGTTCACTAAGAGATAACCACCACAACCACCCGGAGAGATGAAGTTCGAAAATCCCCATTAGGGCAATGGAATGCTGCTTTTAACTTGTACACATTCATCTTTATGGACTTGGCCAAAAATATGTTTTAATTCAAAAGTGAGCTGGTGTCTGGAGAAAACCTCTTTGACAATGCCACCAGCCATTACACCCAATGGGTTTTGACTATACATAATTCTGGCTTTATAGTGTGGAAGCTTTTGAGTTCCTCAGAACTCTTTCTCTTTATTCACCATTTAGCTTGATGCTAAGCGTTCTGGAGAACCTGAAGGCTTGCACAGAATTTTGTGAGGATTATGACATTTTCCTTATGGGTCAACACAGCTACCTTTGCTCTCAACTCACTCTAGCTAGGAAGTAGAGATCCACTGGGCCAAGGGGTCTCTGAAATGTGGAAAGTGAATGCTGACAAACCCTGGTTCAAATCCCCACAGGCCAGTTTATGCAGTGGTATATTTGCCTTAAAATACCACCCTTTGGCTCAGGACTTTAGTATGTTAAATTTTATGTTGCACTTGACTTTTATGGAGCCTGGATAAACTCATTTGTAAGAAGGTTCTTTTCACACAAGGTCTTAAATTTATTTTTAAGGAAGGTGATAATTGTAAACAGTTGTGCATGTGAAAAAATAAATAGCTGTTGTTCAATACAACTTCTACTTTTTGAACCGAACAAAAATAAACATAGGCAGTGTGTGGGCTTGGTGACAGGGTTCTAGAAGCTTCTACTGGGTAGCAGCTCATTCCATCTTCCGTTCACTTCTTTAAAGCCCTACCAGGAAATATGGCAACTGTGGAAATTTAGGAGGGCTGACTATGGCCTACTTTTGACTGAATACCCAAATGTGTATGTTGTTGTTGTTGTTTAGTCGTTCAGTCGTGTCCGACTCTTCGTGACCCCATGGACCAGAGCACGCCAGGCACTCCTGTCTTCCACTGCCTCCCGCAGTTTGGTCAGACTCATGTTTGTAGCTTCGAGAACACTGTCCAACCATCTCGTCCTCTGTCGTCCCCTTCTCCTTGTGCCCTCCATCTTTCCCAACATCAGGGTCTTTTCCAGGGAGTCTTCTCTTCTCATGAGGTGGCCAAAGTATTGGAGCCTCAGCTTCAGGATCTGTCCTTCCAGGGAGCACTCAGGGCTGATTTCCTTAAGAATGGATGCGTTTGATCTTCTTGCAGTCCATGGGACTCTCAAGAGTCTCCTCCAGCAGCAGAATTCAAAAGCATCAATTCTTCAGCGATCAGCCTTCTTTATGGTCCAGCTCTCACTTCCATACATCACTACTGGATCACTACCCAAATGCGTATGTTGAAGCTTATATATTTAGAGAGAAAATTACCTTCATGGCTTTAACATCCTCTCATGCTGCTAGGTGCACAAACTCCCACAGAGGTATTGGGAGGAAGCAGGATTGGGGCGGGAGACATATTATTGGAAATTTGTGAGGAAAGCCAGGTCCTACTTGTGATGCCCTGGCTTACTTCTGCCCTCACAAAGTAGCCATCCTGAGGGCACTCACAACATTCTGCAGAAGACAGAACCAGGCACAAAACATGGAGGAGAAATCCAACCAGCCTCTGAGCTTTGAATATGCTTGTTGGGCAACCAGTTATGGAAGCAGGCAGCTGATCTGAGACATTTGGCACCCTCCTTGGCTCCCAAAATGCAGGTAAGATGGAAAACCTGGTTCTAGGTTAAACCACTTTATTGACAGGACCGCGGGTTCCTCCATACCAAAACAGACAAGTCATAGACAAATGAGGAATGATATGAAGGATGGATGGCGGCTAACGGAGTGAGGTTGAATCCTGACAGGACAGAAGTACTCTTTTCGGGGGACACGGGGCGGGCAGGTATGGAGGACTCCCTGGTCCTGAATGGGGTAACTGTGCCCCTGAAGGACCAGGTGCACAGCCTAGGAGCCATTTTGAACTCACAGATGTCCATGCAGGTCAATTCTGCATCCCGGACAGCTGTCTACCAGCTCCATCTGGTACACAAGCTGAGACCCTACCTGCCCACGGACTGTCTCACCAGAGTAGAGTAGTGCATGCTCTAGTTATCTCCCACTTGGACTAGCAATGTGCTCTACGTGGGACTAAGATGACCTGGAAACTACAACTAATCCAGAATGTGGCAGCTAGACTGGTGACTGGGAGCGGCTGCCGAACCACATAACACCGGTATTGAAAGACCTACACTGGCTCCCAGTACGTTTCTGAACACAATTCAAAGTGTTGGTGCTGACCTTTAAAGCCCTAAACGGCCTCTCCACCCCCATCATTCAGCCCGGACACTGAGGTCCAGCTCCGAGGGCCTTCTGGTGGTTCCCTTGCTGCGAGAAGTGAGGTTACAGGGAACCAGGAAGAGGGCCTTCTCGGTGGTGGCACCCGCCCTGTGGAACGCCCTCCTGTCAGATGTGAAAGAGATACACAACTATTAGACATTTAGAAGACATCTGAAGGCAGCCCTATTTAGGGAAGTTTTTAATGACTGATGTTTTAATGTATTTTTAATCTTTGTTGGAAGCCGCCCAGAGTGGCTGGGGAAACCTGTTGTTGATGTTTTCCCCTCCCAGTCTTTGACTAGGCAGACAAATCACTTTCCTACCCTCGAGATAATTTCCTTCTTTTGCCATCCAGCAGCCATGTCTTTTGACCCCACCCACCCCAAAATAAAATCCAGAAAACAGATACCAGTAAAAAAAAAGCTTTTATGAAGAAAAAAACAAGTGTATATAATTCATCCTCAAAGTTTTAGGCTCCAGAGGAGTGTCTGCAAGAAGTAAGTAGCAGCTGCTCCTATAAAACACCCACACACAAACACCCACACAAAAACAATATATATATCCAGGTGAAAAACAATAGTAAATTGGGATTCCTGCAAAAGATGGACTTTGTAGGGCAATTATCCTGAATGATCTTGGGCTTTCCAGTCACTGTAAATTGTAGAAATTTGTAGGTTTTAATTTTGTACCATATTTCAGTACTTGGTCCTCTTGCTATCACTGGTGCTTTCCCAGTTTTTCTGAGTTTGCACCTTATGGTACAACCAGGAGCAGGGAGATAGATGTGCAAAGAACTTCCCTGACAGAGTGCTGTTGAATAGCACATCTTGCTACGGAAAATATCTGCACACATATATTTTACCTGCCAGTCCCATGCTAAGACAATAACCTGAGATATAGCTGATGGAGAAAGGAAAGACCACCAAAACATTAACAGCAGCAGCAGCATGGCAAGGTGGTGATTAAACTTTGATTTCTATGGTGAGTGTGCGTAACATGCAGTGTGCATCAGAATACAAGACATTCAAAATCCAGTGTGCCTAAGAATACTCGGAATATTTTGCCTTTTCACAAGATTCATAAATTACCAAACAGTTCAGTTGCTATGCCTCTCCCTTTAAAAAATATCCTAGTAAAAACCTTCATGTTCCAGAAGATGAAAGAGGGGCTTTGAATTATTACTTTTATTCATTTATTGCATTTATATACCACCACCACCCCAGGTGACACACATGGTTCCCTTGCTCCTCTGTTAATCCCCACAATAACTCTGTGAGGAAGGTTAGGCTGAGAAGCAACGACTGGCTGAGGGTCACCCAGTGGCCAAATGGGGACTTGAACCCTGGTCCATCAGGTCTGCCCAAACCTGGGTCTCCAGATGTTTTGGGACTACAACTCCCATCATCCCTAGCTAGCAGGACCTGTGGTTAGGGACGATGAGAATTTTTTTAATGATTTTTTAAAATTTTGCTTTAAACAAATACAGGTAAATTTAAGCAGCCAAAATTACAAAAGAGAAATCCTTAATAATAATAATAGAAAGGGATACAAAACTACAAAAAATATCAAAATACATGGCATAAAACATGAGACATTATGGGAAAGAAAGAAGAAGGAGAAAAAGAAAGAAAAGAAAAGAGAGAGAGAGAGAAACAAGCCAAAACACAAGAAAGCTCGTCTATTGTACGCTTCCGTCAAGGTCGCAACAGATTATTATTCTTATCAATTCTCTCTGTCTGCATTCCATAGAATCCCTCATCTTGGTATCAGGGAACATTTCCCTATGTGATATCATTCTAAACCAGGGGTCTGCAACCTTTAAGACAAAAAGAGCCACTTGGACCCGTTTCCGAAGAAAAAAAAACTGGGAGCCGCAAAACTCGTCATTATAAAAATAACTTTTTTGTCACTTTTTTATTATTTCTTTGTTTGACCCCTCAGAATTACTCCTTCTCATAGAAATAAACGTTAAATTAACAAGTTACCTTTTTTTGTGTGTGTGTTCTTCACTCCCCTTCAAAACAGTGACCAGAGTACATGCCCCTTACAATGTAGCGGGCGGGCGGGAAGGTGACGTCGGGACGGTGTGTGACTAACACACGCACTGCCCCCATGCGACGTCACAGCCAGTACAGCACCCGCCACAGTGGAGAGTGTCGGGGCGCACAATGCGCCTCCTCCCCTCGCTAGTATCCGCCCCGGAGCCGCGGCAAAGGTGTAAAAGAGCCACATGCGGCTCCGGAGCCGCGGGTTGCAGACCCCTGTTCTAAACGATGGGAACTGTAGTCCAAAACCAGCTGGAGACCCAAGTTTGGGGAACTCTGCTCTAACCATTATGCCACACTGGCTCAGACCAGGGTGTTAGAATTCAGACCAGTTCAACATCAAACTAAGCCATGCCCAACTGAACAATATTCTGCAGCTCTTGTTTTCTGACTAGGGAGAAAGCAGTACCCGTGTTTCCCCAGTCAGGTCCAGTAATTCAAAGCAACCAAAATATCTACGTATCACCAGCAGCACGAAAGGTTCATTCCCTGAGAAAAGGTACTTTGAAACTGCACAAAGTAAAGTTGATTATGAGGTAGATTATGACCATTCTTTATACAGTATAGAGATTCTGGGTTACCTGAAGACACAGGCATGTTTCAGCACCAATGATCTTAAGTAAAACAGACCCACAGCAGCAGACCATATTAAGGACCGTCCCATTTCATTATGTCTTGGGAAAACATATTAAGTAAGCTTGCCACACATCGGGAAAATCACTGATACGTCCTGGTTTTTGGGTGCCAAAATGGCGTCGGGGGGGGGGGGATATTGCCAAATCGGCAAAATGTCTGGGAAAACACGGATGTGTGGCAACGCGATGGAAAAAGCAGCGGAAACAGTTCCAGAAGCTTAAAATCACTATTTTGTGGGGGGAGGGGTCCCCCAAAGAAGCTCAACAATTTTGGGACCTTCCTAAAAAAAAAAAAAAAGCTGAGGCGTCAGGAATTTTACTTTTTGGAAATATGGCAACCCTGTGTTGAGAAACCCGATCTAGCTGGTCTAGCTCCAGGAGGAGCTTGTTTTCAAATGGGTCTTCAAATGCTTTTTCAGGGACCACGGGTTCGGGTAATCTTTGTCGCACTCTGCACACTTATACGGCCTCTCCCCTGTGTGAAGCCTGAGGTGATACCGAAGATTTGGGCCTGTTGTGACCCTCTTGCCACAAAAAACACAGCAGTAGGGCTTCTCTCTGTGGGTCTTCAGATGCCTGTCAACGCAGGACCTTGTTCTGAAGCATTTCCCACATTCGTGGCACTGATTAGGCCTGAAATCTGTATGCATGAGCTGGTGCCTTGCTAGCATTTGAGGGTCCTGGAAGCTCTGCCCACAGGTTTGACATTGATAAGGTCTCGCCGAGGTGTCGGTTACCTGATGTCTAGTGAGGGAATATTTCTCCCCATAGGATTTCCCGCAGTTAAGGCATGTATGTCTTTCTTTGCCCGTGACAACTCCCTCATGACTCAAGTGAGTTGAATTGACCCCAATGGGATCCTGACCATCTAACCCATTAACAGAGTGTTCTTCTAAGTGGGTGCTCTGCTCTTCAGGCAGCAATGAGCCGCAGGTCCTCACACTCCCAGAACTCTCAGGAGGGTTATCTCCCAGAGGGGCTCCCTGAATCAGTCCAGAGTAGGCCGAATTGTCGGTCCACAGGCTGAAATGTCCTTCTGTATCGCCTGTTGGATTGTGAGCAAGCATGGAGCCATCCCTGGAAACAGTTTGGTCACCAGTAACAGGTTCTTCTTGTCCAGTAAGTTCTGAGCTGCCCATCGGCCCAGGTGAATTTCCTTCAGCGTGGACTCCCTGGTGCTTAGAGTTTATTGAATTTTCACACCCTGGGTTGACACTTTCGTCGGCATGTCTAGCTCGGTATTCGGGAAGCACTGAGCCATCTCTGAATGTGTTCTTATGTTCTTCTAACCCTTTGGCAGAATTTTCCTCCAAGTGGCTGTCCCAGGCAATACCGCCCACACTCTCAAAGCTCTCCTTCTCCTTGTAGATGTCCTCATGCCCAGAGACCATTGAACCATCAGGCGAGCCATTGGAATTTTCTTCTGTCGTGCTAGCTTCCTCTTCAGCTAGGCCAGGACCTTCCCCGCCACTGGTCAGTTTGCCTGGACTTCCATTGGCATGCATGTCCTGGTGCCTATGGAGGGAATATTTTGTCCCGAAGGCTTTCTGGCAGATAGAGCACTGGTAGGACCTTGTTTTCAAGTGGATGAGCCTGTGTCTACTGAGAGAATTACTGGTTGGGAAGGTTTTCGGGCAGAAAGTGCACTTGTGGAGCGGCCCTTGCGTGTGTATCTCCCGATGGCGAGCGAGGGCGTCTCTGTAGGCGAAGGCTTTCCCGCAAACGGCGCATTGGTAGCGCTTCTCCCCCATGTGCAGCTGCTGATGTCTATTGAGGCAGCTCCAGGTTCGGAATGCTTGGCTGCAAAACGAGCATATATGCAGACTGGGTTGCTCCTCCTCGTGGGTTTCCTGATGTTGAGCGAGAGTGTATCTGTACGCAAAGGCTTTCCCACAAATGGAACATTTGTAAGGCTTGGCTTTTACAGTGGGTGGCAAGCATCCATGGAGCACACTTTTAGCGCCAAACCCTTTCGCACAGCAAGAGCATTTGTGCAGGCCGTTTTCTCCTTTGACACAGGCTTTCCGATTGTCAGGGAAGGACCACGCGCAGGAAAAACCTTCCCCACGGCTGGAACTTTTGGCGGGTCTGCATTCCGAGTGGATTCTCTGATGTCTCCTGAGGTTGTAGTGGGTCGTGTAGACTCTCTTGCAATGGGAGCATCTATAGGACCCTTTCTCCCGGGGGGTTTCCAGCTGGTCAGCCACCAGTGCTCTTGCCTCGAGGTCTGCCCGATGTCCTCTTCTCTGATGCTTAGCATCAGTTTCATCCATTTCAATTTTGGGCTGCACAGGCAGCGTCGAGTCGGCGCAGAGGGGCTTTCCGCAGTCAAAGCACGCCTCGGATTCAAAATCCGCTTGGGTTTTCTGATTTCTAGTGAGTCGGGTTTCTTCCCTGAACGCAGCTGCCTGTCCACACTGCTGCTCTCTTGCATGCACCCTCCAGTGATTAGCCATGGGGCATTCGTGGCTATGCTCTTCTGCATCACTTTCCCTATTTGTGGGGTGGGGCGGCCTGTTTCCAAAGTGGATATCACAGGGAAGGTATTTATGAGGGTTCCCCTTTTCGTGCATTCTCCAATGACCGGCATCGTCACCCAAACCTTCCTTGCATTCCGAGCATCTGCAAGGACGCTCCGTTGTGGGGAGCTCTCCCTGTCTGATTAGAGGAGATTCCTCTACGACACTTGTCCCATGGTCATGGCACCGGTAGCAGCTTCCTTCGGTGTCGCTCGTCGCTCGATGCAAAGCAAGATCTCTCTCTTTCATAAAGCCTTTCCCGCAGCCGCGGCATTCAAAGAGAGTCGCACCCGAGTGGGCCTTCGCCACATGGCGAACAAGGCGTCTCTCTGCCTCATAGCTTTTCCCACAGTCAGGGCACGAATAAGTTGGCTCATCAGTGTGGCTCGCCCGATGCTCGTTGAAAGAGGCTTTCGTAAAGAAGTCCTCCCCACACTCAGGGCATTCGTAGGGTTCCCTTCTCAAACGACGCTTTTTCGTATGTCCTTGTGTGTGGGCAATGAGTTGACATTTCTCAGTGAAACCTTTGCCACAGGTGGGACATATATAGGGTCTCGTACTGCTGTGGAGTTTTAGGTGTCTTTTGAGAGTTGACTTCCTGCCATATTTTTTCCCACACTTGAAGCATACGTTCTGGTTCCCTTCTGCATCTATGCTTTGCTGGATGTTTTCGTTACCAACAAGGCCTCCGCCTTTTTCGTCGGCAGGATTGTTACTGGCTGTTTGTCCCTGCAAGTGATTGTTCCCACTCTCCCAGGTTTCTTCCCCCATGGAACCAGCACTGGGTTTCCCCAACAGAGATGCCCGTGGTTTTGTGACTCTGGGACCTTCTTCCCTCTTCATGTTTTCATCTTCTTCCTCGCTCATCGGGTCATCATCTGGAAAGGAAAGGAAAAGAAAAATGCCTGAGAAGGCTTGGGAGAGGCTACCAAAAGGAGGCCAGAACATCCTCCCTATGAAAAATGAAATGAAAATAGGCAGATGAAGGTGATAGACTACATGGGACTGGCTGAAATGACTGGCAGAATCCGAGACCAGGGGAAAGAGACGGCGGAAGAAGATTGGAAGAAATTTAAAATTTATCTTAAGAAATATTGTGAAATTAATGAGTGCTAAAATGTTGTGGTTATAAAAAATAGGGGATTACAGCTGTAAAAGATAAAGTAAAAGAAAAGAATAAGGAAAAATTAGATAAAATTACGGGGGAGGATTTGCTGAAACAAATTTGGGAATTGGGATGCAGAAAGGGGAGGTACGGGGAAGTCGGTGAAGTAAGTTTTAAGAAAAAAAAGGATTCGAAATTATACATGTTTGTTTTTGTGTGTCTATGTTTGTAATGTGTATTGTGTGTGTTTTTATAATTTGTGAAAATCCAATAAACATTTATAAAAAAGAAAAGAAAAATGAAATGAAAATAAAATGTGTGTTGCAGGGGGGAAGTGGGGAAATTATTATTATTATTATTATTATTATTATTATTATTATTATTATTATTATTCGGGCCATCTGACTGGGTTGCCCCAGCCACTCTGGGTGGCTTCCAACAAATTATAGACATTAAGCACAGTAAAACATCAAACTTCCCTATACAGGGCTGCCTTCAGATGTCTTCTAAAACTCAGTTGCTTATTTCCTTGACATCTGGTGGGAGGGCGTTCCACAGGGCGGGTGCCACTACCAAGAAGGCCCTCTGCCTGGTTCCCTGTAACCTCACTTCTCGCAGTGAGGGAACTGCCAGAAGGCCCTCAGAGCTGGACCCCTGTGTTGTCTGAATTACTGCAAATAAGGTATCCTACTTGTAACACACAGGTGTTTAGGTAATTAATGATGTTACAATCTCCTAAGATTAATTTATACTTTTATGATCAACATTAGGAAGTGGAGACCGCAATGACCATTTGCTGGATGGGATCCACTGATGATTAAGCCTCACTGAATAAGTTTGATAAAGTTGTAATAGTGTATATAAATGAAGATGTGGAATACTTAACATATTAGATTTCCATCGGTTGGGTATCATTGCGATTAGGTCTCTGTAAGAATATTTAATTTTAATTGCCTGAAGATATCAGTATGAAATGGCATTGCCAACAGGAACTGTACATTGTAATCGTTGGACTTGACAATGTTTGGACTTGACTATCCTTGGACTTTACAACAATAAAAACATATAGAAGGTTAATAGTACAGTGGTACCTCAGGTTAAGAACTTAATTCGTTCCGGAGGTCTGTTCTTAACCTGAAACTGTTCTTAACCTGAAGTACCACTTTAGCTAATGGGGCCTCCCGCTGCTGCACAATTTCTGTTCTCATCCTGAAGCAAAGTTCTTAACCTGAGGTACTATTTCTGGGTTAGCGGAGTCTGTAACCTGAAGCGTCTGTAACCAGAGGTACCACTGTAATATGATATGTTATTGCCACCAGGAACTGTGCTTTGCAATTTTTTGATATGACGATTACAGTTTTATTATATATAATGTTATGTTACTTTACAGCCAGTTACGTGTGTGTTGTGGTATTCAGAATACCAGTTTCTGCAGCTGGGGGAAGGGTCTGTGGCCTTCATGTCCTTCTTGAGGAGTTCCTGATGCCCTTCAGAGGTTGTGGGGCTACAAATTCCAACACTGACACGCTGGCCGGGGCTGATGGGAGCTGTAGACATCTGGAACATGATAACTTAGCCACCTCTGATTTGGGGCTTGGAGGGTGATTTTTAGGCTTAAGCTTGAAGATGCCAAGTACAATCCTTACCTGGACCAGATAGATCTGAACTATGGATGCTCGCAGGACACCGGTAGGAATTGCACCAAGTTGCTGCTTCTGGCACTTGTTCCGGCAATTGTTTAATCATCTTTTCATCTGCATCACGGCGGAAGCTCTGGAAATCTGGGGCCCAAGTGTTCTGCCCTTGTTCCAGATAGGCAAACAGTCCAGAGGCTTGGAAAGGAAGAGGAGAGAGAGAGAGAGAGAGAGAGAGAGAGAGAGAGAGAGAGAAAGAAAGAAAGAAAGAAAGAAAGAAAGAAAGAAAGAAAGAAAGAAAGAAAGAAAAAAGAAAGAAAGAAAGAAGGAAAGGAAGGAAGGAAGGAAGGAAGGAAGGAAGGAAGGAAGGAAGGAAGGAAGGAAGGAAAGAAAGAAAGAAAGAAAGAAAGAAAGAAAGAAAGAAAGAAAGAAAGAAAGAAAGAAAGAAAGAAAGAAAGAAGGAAGGAAGGAAGGAAGGAAGGAAGGAAGGAAGGAAAGAAAGAAAGAAAGAAAGAAAGAAAGAAAGAAAGAAAGAAAGAAAGAAGGAGATGAGTTGTGGATTCATTTCCCCGCTTGCTTTTTCAAGAAAGTGAAAAAGAAAGCTTGGAAGCGGACTCCCCAGCCAGCAAGAGTTCTCTGGGGGGAGGTTGCTCTTCAAGCAATCACTCTGCAGTAAAGTTTTAAAAACAGAAAACTTGTGAAAACTACAGGTGACAAGCACCATCTAATTGGAAGCATCCCATCCTGTGAAAAGAGGGAAGGGGCAATGCCTCTTTTTAGATTATGCTTGTTAAGACACATGCATTGAATTTATAATCTAAATAACAAAGTCTGTTTCTCCCCCTTTTGGAGTATTGTATTGTTATGTGGAAATGTTTAAATAGATCATTCATCTAAGGCTGCACTCCTTATGTAATAAGCCTTACTGAACACAGAGGAGGACATTGCTTCTGAGTAAATATGAAAGGGATGCACTGTACATGTGACTGGTTTTCCTATAGTCGATTGACTGGATTTAAAAGGTTAGAAATATTTGAATGGATTAAAAAGGTAGCCCTGATTAACTAGGCAGATCTCATTCTTTTAGCTGATTTTTAGAAAAACTAGGATTGTATATGTTGCCTTCTAATATAAAAAAAACTATCAAGGCAGCTTACATTAATAAAACAATTGAAATATTTGAAGAGACATTTCCCCCTCTTCTCCTTTGAAGTGTTTCCCAACCCATACGTAATACATTCCACTCCCAAATATGAAATAATAACTATTATTAGCCAGTTTAAGGCTGCAGTCCTTTGCACAGCTACTTTGCAGTAAGTCCCATTGAACACAAGGGGACTTACTTCCAAGTAAACATGCATGGGCTTGCCTGTACATCCATGATGCTGAAGTGCCTGGCGAGTCCTTAGTTCTGCTTCTCTCACATGCAACCTCTATGGCTTTCATAGGAAATTTGTACACAACAATTAAACAGAGTCCAGCTCAGTTTAAGTCTGCAGTGCTTAAAAAAACAACCCCCCAAAACCCCACCTCATAACTGGAAAGAACAGGGGGAAATAATCTCACCCATAAAGATGGTGCCGTAGCTCTCCTGCATGGCTTCTCTGTCAAAGCTTCCCTGGTCAGCATCCAGGAGATCCTGCTGGATCTGAAACAAACAGAAAACCCTCTCCTGCTTCACTCTCAAATAACGCAAGAAGAGCCCTACTGGGTCAGGATGAAGGCCCAGTACAGTGGTACCTCGGGTTAAGTACTTAATTCGTTCCGGAGGTCCGTACTTAACCTGAAACTGTTCTTAACCTGAAGCACCACTTTAGCTAATGGGGCCTGCTGCTGCCGCCGGAGCCCAATTTTTGTTCTCATCCTGAAGCAAAGTTCTTAACCCGAGGTAATATTTCTGGGTTAGCGGAGTCTGTAACCTGAAGTGTCTGTAACCCGAGGTACCACTGTATCTTGCTCTCACAGTGGCCAGCAACACATGCCTCTGGGAAGCCCACGAGCAGGACCTGAGTGCGAAAGCTGCACTCTCCACTTGTAGTTCCCAGAAACTGACATTCAGAGCCATACTTCGGACAGCGGCGACAGCAAATAGCTGCAGTAGCCAATGATAGCCTTAAGTAGGTTAAAGCGTGCCATGCACCCTAGGCCAACCCCAACCTCTCCCATCACCAAAGGAACACAAGTGAACAGCAGAGAACCTGCACAAGCAACACTGACACCAAACCCTACATATAGTAAGTAAAATAGAAACATCGCCACCCAACCCCACCCCCATTCATCTTTCCCCCCCATTCTTCTTAATGTCTCAACAAATGAAACCGATTTGTAAAAAAGAAAAGAAAAAAGTTTTACATGGAGAAAACAATACGAGAGAGAGACATTGCACATACCTGTGTAAATCAAGAAAATCTTTAATAAAAGTACATTTAAAAAAAAAAGTGCCATTCAATGCAAGAGGGATTCCATGAACTATAGAAGGAGTAGGCAAACTAAGGCCCAGGGGCCAATCGCCTTCTCAATCCGACCCGCGGACAGTCCGGGAATCAGCGTGTTTTCACATGAGTAGAATGTGTGCTTTTATTTAAAATGCACCTCTGGGTTATTTGTGGGGCCTGCCTGGTGTTTTTACATGACTAGAATGTGTGCTTTTCTTTAAAATGCATCGCTGGGTTATTTGTGGGTCATAGGGATTCGTTCATTTTCTTTTTCAAAATATAGTCCGGCCCCCCACATGGTCTGAGGGACGGTGGACCGGCCCACGGCTGAAAAAGGTTGTTGACCCCTGAACTATAGCCAGGAGGAACCAAGGGGGTCTTGGGGCTCAGAGCAGTGTGTGTGTATGATAAAGAAACTATGCCTCATCTAGATCTTAAGAGATAGAACTTGCTCGCACTACATGCCTGAGATGCCCTCGAGATATGCTTTCAACCTGAGTGCAGCGCTGTTCAAGTTCCACGGGCAATTCCAAGCAACAAGGACTCCATCTCCACCACAGATTTAAAGCCCTGTCACGCCACTCTGAACAGTCATGGCTCCCCTCCCCCCCCAAAAAAAGAACCATGGGAACCATAGTTTGCTAAGGGTGCCGAAAAGAGAGAGACCCCCCCTTCACAAAGCTACAATTCCCAGAGCTCTCTGAGAAGAGGGTTTGATTGTTAAGCCACTTTAGCTCTGGGAGAGGAACAGCGGTTCCCTAACCAATTCCAGCACCCTTAACAAACTACAGTTCCCAGAATTCTTTGGGAGAATGTTTAAAGTGATATACAGTGGTACCTCGGGTTAAGTACTTAATTCATTCCGGAGGTCCGTACTTAACCTGAAGCACCACTTTAGCTAGTGGGGCCTCCTGCTGCTGCCGTGCCGCCATAACACGATTTCTGTTCTCATCCTGAAGCAAAGTTCTTAACCTGAAGCACTATTTCTAGGTTAGCGGAGTCTGTAACCTGAAGCGTATGTAACCCGAGGTACCACTGTATGCTACTGTTTTAAATGTACCATGCAGATTGGACCCAGTATTCTGAAGCATACCACCTTATCTTCCAAAAGCCTCAGGCCGAGCAGGAATTTCACATCCCCATCCCAGTCTGTCAGTGGTTATTTGCCTGATTGGACTCTGCTTTGGCAATTCTCTTCAAAAGCAGCTAGTCTTTGCATAGTCTTGAAGCAGGGCTGAGGGTCTTAATAAGGAACAGAGTGGATATTTTAACTTCCTGGAAAGGGACAAGGGACTGCTGCTACACTGTCGCCACCCACCCCCTCTCTCTAAGGGAACGAATCTACATTTGAAGCCTCTGGAGGAGAGCAGTTTTGTCAGAGAGGCCATCTTTCTCCTTCAGAAGGAGTTCCCAGCCTGCCTCAAGCATCCCTTTGGAAACCCTTAGCCTCCATCCCACAGCCTTCCAGGTGTATAAATAGAAAGCAAAATAAGATGTGCTGGTTGGTTCACAAGGGAAAAGGGAGGGGAAATCCAAAATCCACAGCCAGGAAGGTAGGACCAGCCAGAACAGCATAAAATAAGTTGGCATAAAATTCCAGAATGTGGTACAGCCAATGCCGGATTTACGTATAAGCTAAACAAGCTATGGCTTAGGGCCCCACTCTCTTGGGGGCCCCAAAAAGAATTAAAGGGGGGAACTGGGTGTACATTTCCAAAATATAAGATGAAAAACAAATAAAATAAAACCTACATACAGCAACAGTGTTTTGTGTTGTGTAGGCTCCTATGATGTAAGTAATGGGCTCTGCTTGCTAGCTTGCTCCCTAAAATATCACTGGTTTGCTCATTTCTATATATAGGGTAAAGGGACCCCTGACCATTAGGTCCACTTGCGGACGACTCTGGGGTTGCGCGCTCATCTCGCTCTATAGGCCGAGGTGCCGACGTTTGTCCACAGACAGTTTTTCCGGGTCATGTGGCCAGCATGACTAAGACACTTCTGGCAAAGCAGAGCAGCGCACGGAAACACCATTTACCTTCCCTATTTATCTACTTGCACTTTGACATGCTTTCGAACTGGTAGGTGGACAGGAGGTGGGACCGAGCAATGGGAGCTCACCCCGTCCATCATGGGGATTCGAACCACCAACTTTCTGATTGGCAAGCTGCAATCTGTTGTTGACAAAGGACAGCTGGACATATAAAGGGCCCCATTACCTTAAGTACCTTAAAGGTAAAGGTAAAGGGACCCCTGGCCATTAGGTACAGTCGTGACAGACTCTGGGGTTGCGGCGCTCATCTCGCTTTACTGGCCGAGGGAGCCGGCGTACAGCTTCCGGGTCATGTGGCCTGCATGACTAAGCCGCTTCTGGCGAACCAGAGCAGCGCACGGAAATGCCGTTTACCTTCTCACCACAGTGGTACCTATTTATCTACTTGCACTTTGACGTTCTTTCGAACTGCTAGGTTGGCAGGAGCAGGGACCTAGCAACGGGAGCTCATTCGAACCGCCGAC
>NW_028148708.1:0-50289 GCF_965112155.1 Podarcis liolepis | reverse complement strand
CAGGACGGCTTGGGAGTCGGAGAACTCCATACCCCCCAACATTTCTCCATTGAAAATAGGGACACCCTGAGGAAAAGAGATTAACAGTAATTCTTCAAGTGGGTTTGGCTATGCGTGGGTTAATGGGTTAATTGGTGAGCTCTGAGGTGAAGGGGAGGGTCAGATGCCTTGTCAATCAAAGAATGCCTTGTCAACCAACCAGAGGCAGCTTTGCAAACCCAGCAGCCTTCTCAACCAACCAGAGGCCGTTTGTCAAAGAATGCCTCGTCAACCAACCAGAGGCAGCTTTGCAAACCCAGCAGCCTTGTCAACCAACCAGAGGCCGTTTGTCAATGCCAGCAGCCTTCTCAACCAATCAGAGGCAGATTTGTCACTCCCAGCAGTAGGTATAAAACCAGCAGGCCATTGGCCTGCGCTCAGGCCACCCAATTTCTCTCTCTCTTTTCCCTCTGGATTTGACTTTTCTTCTCCTCCTCTCCCCCCCACCTAATCTCATTTTTTTTTGTTTGTTTTCTTTATTTCCTTTACCACTCTTTCCTTCTTTCACTCTCTTCCAGATTGTGCAAAGTTTCCTCTTTCTTCCAGCTCCTTTTGTCTCATGCTTTTACAGTGGTCAGCCGAAAAGGAGGAGGAGGATTTCTATATGGTAAATGCTTCAAAGTGGGGACTTCATCTGTGGTATGTCACAAATGGGACCTGCAACCAAATGTTGCAGTGTGTTCTGCTGCTTCTGTTTAGAGTTCCAGCCAGCTCTTCCCTCCAAGTGTATTACACAATCACGCACATACACACACACACACACACAGAGAGACACAGGGACGCCCCATTCCATAATGATAATTTTATTCTTTATACCCCACACAACTGACTGGGTTGCGCCAGCCACTCTGGCCGGCATCCATCATGTATAAAGACATAATAAAACCCTAGACGTGTTTTAAAAAAACCCCTTCACTGTACAGGATTGCCTTCAGACGGCTTGGGAGTCGGAGAACTCCATACCCCCCAACATTTCTCCATTGAAAATAGGGACACCCTGAGGAAAAGAGATTAACAGTAATTCTTCAAGTGGGTTTGGCTATGCGTGGGTTAATGGGTTAATTGGTGAGCTCTGAGGTGAAGGGGAGGGTCAGATGCCTTGTCAATCAAAGAATGCCTTGTCAACCAACCAGAGGCAGCTTTGCAAACCCAGCAGCCTTCTCAACCAACCAGAGGCCGTTTGTCAAAGAATGCCTCGTCAACCAACCAGAGGCAGCTTTGCAAACCCAGCAGCCTTGTCAACCAACCAGAGGCCGTTTGTCAATGCCAGCAGCCTTCTCAACCAATCAGAGGCAGATTTGTCACTCCCAGCAGTAGGTATAAAACCAGCAGGCCATTGGCCTGCGCTCAGGCCATTGGCCTGCGCTCAGGCCACCCAATTTCTCTCTCTCTTTTCCCTCTGGATTTGACTTTTCTTCTCCTCCTCTCCCCCCCCCACCTAATCTCATTTTTTTTTGTTTGTTTTCTTTATTTCCTTTACCACTCTTTCCTTCTTTCACTCTCTTCCAGATTGTGCAAAGTTTCCTCTTTCCTTCCAGCTCCTTTTGTCTCATGCTTTTACAGTGGTCAGCCGAAAAGGAGGAGGAGGATTTCTATATGGTAAATGCTTCAAAGTGGGGACTTCATCTGTGGTATGTCACAAATGGGACCTGCAACCAAATGTTGCAGTGTGTTCTGCTGCTTCTGTTTAGAGTTCCAGCCAGCTCTTCCCTCCAAGTGTATTACACAATCACGCACATACACACACACACACACACAGAGAGACACAGGGACGCCCCATTCCATAATGATAATTTTATTCTTTATACCCCACACAACTGACTGGGTTGCGCCAGCCACTCTGGCCGGCATCCATCATGTATAAAGACATAATAAAACCCTAGACGTGTTTTAAAAAAAACCCTTCACTGTACAGGATTGCCTTCAGACGGCTTGGGAGTCGGAGAACTCCATACCCCCCAACATTTCTCCATTGAAAATAGGGACACCCTGAGGAAAAGAGATTAACAGTAATTCTTCAAGTGGGTTTGGCTATGCGTGGGTTAATGGGTTAATTGGTGAGCTCTGAGGTGAAGGGGAGGGTCAGATGCCTTGTCAATCAAAGAATGCCTTGTCAACCAACCAGAGGCAGCTTTGCAAACCCAGCAGCCTTCTCAACCAACCAGAGGCCGTTTGTCAAAGAATGCCTCGTCAACCAACCAGAGGCAGCTTTGCAAACCCAGCAGCCTTGTCAACCAACCAGAGGCCGTTTGTCAATGCCAGCAGCCTTCTCAACCAATCAGAGGCAGATTTGTCACTCCCAGCAGTAGGTATAAAACCAGCAGGCCATTGGCCTGCGCTCAGGCCACCCAATTTCTCTCTCTCTTTTCCCTCTGGATTTGACTTTTCTTCTCCTCCTCTCCCCCCCCCCACCTAATCTCATTTTTTTTTGTTTGTTTTCTTTATTTCCTTTACCACTCTTTCCTTCTTTCACTCTCTTCCAGATTGTGCAAAGTTTCCTCTTTCCTTCCAGCTCCTTTTGTCTCATGCTTTTACAGTGGTCAGCCGAAAAGGAGGAGGAGGATTTCTATATGGTAAATGCTTCAAAGTGGGGACTTCATCTGTGGTATGTCACAAATGGGACCTGCAACCAAATGTTGCAGTGTGTTCTGCTGCTTCTGTTTAGAGTTCCAGCCAGCTCTTCCCTCCAAGTGTATTACACAATCACGCACATACACACACACACACACACAGAGAGACACAGGGACGCCCCATTCCATAATGATAATTTTATTCTTTATACCCCACACAACTGACTGGGTTGCGCCAGCCACTCTGGCCGGCATCCATCATGTATAAAGACATAATAAAACCCTAGACGTGTTTTAAAAAAAACCCTTCACTGTACAGGATTGCCTTCAGACGGCTTGGGAGTCGGAGAACTCCATACCCCCCAACATTTCTCCATTGAAAATAGGGACACCCTGAGGAAAAGAGATTAACAGTAATTCTTCAAGTGGGTTTGGCTATGCGTGGGTTAATGGGTTAATTGGTGAGCTCTGAGGTGAAGGGGAGGGTCAGATGCCTTGTCAATCAAAGAATGCCTTGTCAACCAACCAGAGGCAGCTTTGCAAACCCAGCAGCCTTCTCAACCAACCAGAGGCCGTTTGTCAAAGAATGCCTCGTCAACCAACCAGAGGCAGCTTTGCAAACCCAGCAGCCTTGTCAACCAACCAGAGGCCGTTTGTCAATGCCAGCAGCCTTCTCACCCAATCAGAGGCAGATTTGTCACTCCCAGCAGTAGGTATAAAACCAGCAGGCCATTGGCCTGCGCTCAGGCCACCCAATTTCTCTCTCTCTTTTCCCTCTGGATTTGACTTTTCTTCTCCTCCTCTCCCCCCCCCCACCTAATCTCATTTTTTTTTGTTTGTTTTCTTTATTTCCTTTACCACTCTTTCCTTCTTTCACTCTCTTCCAGATTGTGCAAAGTTTCCTCTTTCCTTCCAGCTCCTTTTGTCTCATGCTTTTACAGTGGTCAGCCGAAAAGGAGGAGGAGGATTTCTATATGGTAAATGCTTCAAAGTGGGGACTTCATCTGTGGTATGTCACAAATGGGACCTGCAACCAAATGTTGCAGTGTGTTCTGCTGCTTCTGTTTAGAGTTCCAGCCAGCTCTTCCCTCCAAGTGTATTACACAATCACGCACATACACACACACACACACACAGAGAGACACAGGGACGCCCCATTCCATAATGATAATTTTATTCTTTATACCCCACACAACTGACTGGGTTGCGCCAGCCACTCTGGCCGGCATCCATCATGTATAAAGACATAATAAAACCCTAGACGTGTTTTAAAAAAACCCCTTCACTGTACAGGATTGCCTTCAGACGGCTTGGGAGTCGGAGAACTCCATACCCCCCAACATTTCTCCATTGAAAATAGGGACACCCTGAGGAAAAGAGATTAACAGTAATTCTTCAAGTGGGTTTGGCTATGCGTGGGTTAATGGGTTAATTGGTGAGCTCTGAGGTGAAGGGGAGGGTCAGATGCCTTGTCAATCAAAGAATGCCTTGTCAACCAACCAGAGGCAGCTTTGCAAACCCAGCAGCCTTCTCAACCAACCAGAGGCCGTTTGTCAAAGAATGCCTCGTCAACCAACCAGAGGCAGCTTTGCAAACCCAGCAGCCTTGTCAACCAACCAGAGGCCGTTTGTCAATGCCAGCAGCCTTCTCAACCAATCAGAGGCAGATTTGTCACTCCCAGCAGTAGGTATAAAACCAGCAGGCCATTGGCCTGCGCTCAGGCCATTGGCCTGCGCTCAGGCCACCCAATTTCTCTCTCTCTTTTCCCTCTGGATTTGACTTTTCTTCTCCTCCTCTCCCCCCCCCACCTAATCTCATTTTTTTTTGTTTGTTTTCTTTATTTCCTTTACCACTCTTTCCTTCTTTCACTCTCTTCCAGATTGTGCAAAGTTTCCTCTTTCCTTCCAGCTCCTTTTGTCTCATGCTTTTACAGTGGTCAGCCGAAAAGGAGGAGGAGGATTTCTATATGGTAAATGCTTCAAAGTGGGGACTTCATCTGTGGTATGTCACAAATGGGACCTGCAACCAAATGTTGCAGTGTGTTCTGCTGCTTCTGTTTAGAGTTCCAGCCAGCTCTTCCCTCCAAGTGTATTACACAATCACGCACATACACACACACACACACACAGAGAGACACAGGGACGCCCCATTCCATAATGATAATTTTATTCTTTATACCCCACACAACTGACTGGGTTGCGCCAGCCACTCTGGCCGGCATCCATCATGTATAAAGACATAATAAAACCCTAGACGTGTTTTAAAAAAACCCCTTCACTGTACAGGATTGCCTTCAGACGGCTTGGGAGTCGGAGAACTCCATACCCCCCAACATTTCTCCATTGAAAATAGGGACACCCTGAGGAAAAGAGATTAACAGTAATTCTTCAAGTGGGTTTGGCTATGCGTGGGTTAATGGGTTAATTGGTGAGCTCTGAGGTGAAGGGGAGGGTCAGATGCCTTGTCAATCAAAGAATGCCTTGTCAACCAACCAGAGGCAGCTTTGCAAACCCAGCAGCCTTCTCAACCAACCAGAGGCCGTTTGTCAAAGAATGCCTCGTCAACCAACCAGAGGCAGCTTTGCAAACCCAGCAGCCTTGTCAACCAACCAGAGGCCGTTTGTCAATGCCAGCAGCCTTCTCAACCAATCAGAGGCAGATTTGTCACTCCCAGCAGTAGGTATAAAACCAGCAGGCCATTGGCCTGCGCTCAGGCCACCCAATTTCTCTCTCTCTTTTCCCTCTGGATTTGACTTTTCTTCTCCTCCTCTCCCCCCCCCCACCTAATCTCATTTTTTTTTGTTTGTTTTCTTTATTTCCTTTACCACTCTTTCCTTCTTTCACTCTCTTCCAGATTGTGCAAAGTTTCCTCTTTCCTTCCAGCTCCTTTTGTCTCATGCTTTTACAGTGGTCAGCCGAAAAGGAGGAGGAGGATTTCTATATGGTAAATGCTTCAAAGTGGGGACTTCATCTGTGGTATGTCACAAATGGGACCTGCAACCAAATGTTGCAGTGTGTTCTGCTGCTTCTGTTTAGAGTTCCAGCCAGCTCTTCCCTCCAAGTGTATTACACAATCACGCACATACACACACACACACACACAGAGAGACACAGGGACGCCCCATTCCATAATGATAATTTTATTCTTTATACCCCACACAACTGACTGGGTTGCGCCAGCCACTCTGGCCGGCATCCATCATGTATAAAGACATAATAAAACCCTAGACGTGTTTTAAAAAAACCCCTTCACTGTACAGGATTGCCTTCAGACGGCTTGGGAGTCGGAGAACTCCATACCCCCCAACATTTCTCCATTGAAAATAGGGACACCCTGAGGAAAAGAGATTAACAGTAATTCTTCAAGTGGGTTTGGCTATGCGTGGGTTAATGGGTTAATTGGTGAGCTCTGAGGTGAAGGGGAGGGTCAGATGCCTTGTCAATCAAAGAATGCCTTGTCAACCAACCAGAGGCAGCTTTGCAAACCCAGCAGCCTTCTCAACCAACCAGAGGCCGTTTGTCAAAGAATGCCTCGTCAACCAACCAGAGGCAGCTTTGCAAACCCAGCAGCCTTGTCAACCAACCAGAGGCCGTTTGTCAATGCCAGCAGCCTTCTCAACCAATCAGAGGCAGATTTGTCACTCCCAGCAGTAGGTATAAAACCAGCAGGCCTGGCCTGCGCTCAGGCCATTGGCCTGCGCTCAGGCCATTGGCCTGCGCTCAGGCCATTGGCCTGCGCTCAGGCCATTGGCCTGCGCTCAGGCCATTGGCCTGCGCTCAGGCCATTGGCCTGCGCTCAGGCCATTGGCCTGCGCTCAGGCCATTGGCCTGCGCTCAGGCCATTGGCCTGCGCTCAGGCCATTGGCCTGCGCTCAGGCCATTGGCCTGCGCTCAGGCCATTGGCCTGCGCTCAGGCCATTGGCCTGCGCTCAGGCCATTGGCCTGCGCTCAGGCCACCCAATTTCTCTCTCTCTTTTCCCTCTGGATTTGACTTTTCTTCTCCTCCTCTCCCCCCCCCCACCTAATCTCATTTTTTTTTGTTTGTTTTCTTTATTTCCTTTACCACTCTTTCCTTCTTTCACTCTCTTCCAGATTGTGCAAAGTTTCCTCTTTCCTTCCAGCTCCTTTTGTCTCATGCTTTTACAGTGGTCAGCCGAAAAGGAGGAGGAGGATTTCTATATGGTAAATGCTTCAAAGTGGGGACTTCATCTGTGGTATGTCACAAATGGGACCTGCAACCAAATGTTGCAGTGTGTTCTGCTGCTTCTGTTTAGAGTTCCAGCCAGCTCTTCCCTCCAAGTGTATTACACAATCACGCACATACACACACACACACACAGAGAGAGACACAGGGACGCCCCATTCCATAATGATAATTTTATTCTTTATACCCCACACAACTGACTGGGTTGCGCCAGCCACTCTGGCCGGCATCCATCATGTATAAAGACATAATAAAACCCTAGACGTGTTTTAAAAAAACCCCTTCACTGTACAGGATTGCCTTCAGACGGCTTGGGAGTCGGAGAACTCCATACCCCCCAACATTTCTCCATTGAAAATAGGGACACCCTGAGGAAAAGAGATTAACAGTAATTCTTCAAGTGGGTTTGGCTATGCGTGGGTTAATGGGTTAATTGGTGAGCTCTGAGGTGAAGGGGAGGGTCAGATGCCTTGTCAATCAAAGAATGCCTTGTCAACCAACCAGAGGCAGCTTTGCAAACCCAGCAGCCTTCTCAACCAACCAGAGGCCGTTTGTCAAAGAATGCCTCGTCAACCAACCAGAGGCAGCTTTGCAAACCCAGCAGCCTTGTCAACCAACCAGAGGCCGTTTGTCAATGCCAGCAGCCTTCTCAACCAATCAGAGGCAGATTTGTCACTCCCAGCAGTAGGTATAAAACCAGCAGGCCATTGGCCTGCGCTCAGGCCACCCAATTTCTCTCTCTCTTTTCCCTCTGGATTTGACTTTTCTTCTCCTCCTCTCCCCCCCCCCCACCTAATCTCATTTTTTTTTGTTTGTTTTCTTTATTTCCTTTACCACTCTTTCCTTCTTTCACTCTCTTCCAGATTGTGCAAAGTTTCCTCTTTCCTTCCAGCTCCTTTTGTCTCATGCTTTTACAGTGGTCAGCCGAAAAGGAGGAGGAGGATTTCTATATGGTAAATGCTTCAAAGTGGGGACTTCATCTGTGGTATGTCACAAATGGGACCTGCAACCAAATGTTGCAGTGTGTTCTGCTGCTTCTGTTTAGAGTTCCAGCCAGCTCTTCCCTCCAAGTGTATTACACAATCACGCACATACACACACACACACACACAGAGAGACACAGGGACGCCCCATTCCATAATGATAATTTTATTCTTTATACCCCACACAACTGACTGGGTTGCGCCAGCCACTCTGGCCGGCATCCATCATGTATAAAGACATAATAAAACCCTAGACGTGTTTTAAAAAAACCCCTTCACTGTACAGGATTGCCTTCAGACGGCTTGGGAGTCGGAGAACTCCATACCCCCCAACATTTCTCCATTGAAAATAGGGACACCCTGAGGAAAAGAGATTAACAGTAATTCTTCAAGTGGGTTTGGCTATGCGTGGGTTAATGGGTTAATTGGTGAGCTCTGAGGTGAAGGGGAGGGTCAGATGCCTTGTCAATCAAAGAATGCCTTGTCAACCAACCAGAGGCAGCTTTGCAAACCCAGCAGCCTTCTCAACCAACCAGAGGCCGTTTGTCAAAGAATGCCTCGTCAACCAACCAGAGGCAGCTTTGCAAACCCAGCAGCCTTGTCAACCAACCAGAGGCCGTTTGTCAATGCCAGCAGCCTTCTCAACCAATCAGAGGCAGATTTGTCACTCCCAGCAGTAGGTATAAAACCAGCAGGCCATTGGCCTGCGCTCAGGCCACCCAATTTCTCTCTCTCTTTTCCCTCTGGATTTGACTTTTCTTCTCCTCCTCTCCCCCCCCCCCACCTAATCTCATTTTTTTTTGTTTGTTTTCTTTATTTCCTTTACCACTCTTTCCTTCTTTCACTCTCTTCCAGATTGTGCAAAGTTTCCTCTTTCCTTCCAGCTCCTTTTGTCTCATGCTTTTACAGTGGTCAGCCGAAAAGGAGGAGGAGGATTTCTATATGGTAAATGCTTCAAAGTGGGGACTTCATCTGTGGTATGTCACAAATGGGACCTGCAACCAAATGTTGCAGTGTGTTCTGCTGCTTCTGTTTAGAGTTCCAGCCAGCTCTTCCCTCCAAGTGTATTACACAATCACGCACATACACACACACACACACACAGAGAGACACAGGGACGCCCCATTCCATAATGATAATTTTATTCTTTATACCCCACACAACTGACTGGGTTGCGCCAGCCACTCTGGCCGGCATCCATCATGTATAAAGACATAATAAAACCCTAGACGTGTTTTAAAAAAACCCCTTCACTGTACAGGATTGCCTTCAGACGGCTTGGGAGTCGGAGAACTCCATACCCCCCAACATTTCTCCATTGAAAATAGGGACACCCTGAGGAAAAGAGATTAACAGTAATTCTTCAAGTGGGTTTGGCTATGCGTGGGTTAATGGGTTAATTGGTGAGCTCTGAGGTGAAGGGGAGGGTCAGATGCCTTGTCAATCAAAGAATGCCTTGTCAACCAACCAGAGGCAGCTTTGCAAACCCAGCAGCCTTCTCAACCAACCAGAGGCCGTTTGTCAAAGAATGCCTCGTCAACCAACCAGAGGCAGCTTTGCAAACCCAGCAGCCTTGTCAACCAACCAGAGGCCGTTTGTCAATGCCAGCAGCCTTCTCAACCAATCAGAGGCAGATTTGTCACTCCCAGCAGTAGGTATAAAACCAGCAGGCCATTGGCCTGCGCTCAGGCCACCCAATTTCTCTCTCTCTTTTCCCTCTGGATTTGACTTTTCTTCTCCTCCTCTCCCCCCCCCCCACCTAATCTCATTTTTTTTTGTTTGTTTTCTTTATTTCCTTTACCACTCTTTCCTTCTTTCACTCTCTTCCAGATTGTGCAAAGTTTCCTCTTTCCTTCCAGCTCCTTTTGTCTCATGCTTTTACAGTGGTCAGCCGAAAAGGAGGAGGAGGATTTCTATATGGTAAATGCTTCAAAGTGGGGACTTCATCTGTGGTATGTCACAAATGGGACCTGCAACCAAATGTTGCAGTGTGTTCTGCTGCTTCTGTTTAGAGTTCCAGCCAGCTCTTCCCTCCAAGTGTATTACACAATCACGCACATACACACACACACACACACACAGAGACACAGGGACGCCCCATTCCATAATGATAATTTTATTCTTTATACCCCACACAACTGACTGGGTTGCGCCAGCCACTCTGGCCGGCATCCATCATGTATAAAGACATAATAAAACCCTAGACGTGTTTTAAAAAAACCCCTTCACTGTACAGGATTGCCTTCAGACGGCTTGGGAGTCGGAGAACTCCATACCCCCCAACATTTCTCCATTGAAAATAGGGACACCCTGAGGAAAAGAGATTAACAGTAATTCTTCAAGTGGGTTTGGCTATGCGTGGGTTAATGGGTTAATTGGTGAGCTCTGAGGTGAAGGGGAGGGTCAGATGCCTTGTCAATCAAAGAATGCCTCGTCAACCAACCAGAGGCAGCTTTGCAAACCCAGCAGCCTTGTCAACCAACCAGAGGCCGTTTGTCAATGCCAGCAGCCTTCTCAACCAATCAGAGGCAGATTTGTCACTCCCAGCAGTAGGTATAAAACCAGCAGGCCTGGCCTGCGCTCAGGCCATTGGCCTGCGCTCAGGCCATTGGCCTGCGCTCAGGCCATTGGCCTGCGCTCAGGCCATTGGCCTGCGCTCAGGCCATTGGCCTGCGCTCAGGCCATTGGCCTGCGCTCAGGCCATTGGCCTGCGCTCAGGCCATTGGCCTGCGCTCAGGCCATTGGCCTGCGCTCAGGCCATTGGCCTGCGCTCAGGCCATTGGCCTGCGCTCAGGCCATTGGCCTGCGCTCAGGCCACCCAATTTCTCTCTCTCTTTTCCCTCTGGATTTGACTTTTCTTCTCCTCCTCTCCCCCCCCCCACCTAATCTCATTTTTTTTTGTTTGTTTTCTTTATTTCCTTTACCACTCTTTCCTTCTTTCACTCTCTTCCAGATTGTGCAAAGTTTCCTCTTTCCTTCCAGCTCCTTTTGTCTCATGCTTTTACAGTGGTCAGCCGAAAAGGAGGAGGAGGATTTCTATATGGTAAATGCTTCAAAGTGGGGACTTCATCTGTGGTATGTCACAAATGGGACCTGCAACCAAATGTTGCAGTGTGTTCTGCTGCTTCTGTTTAGAGTTCCAGCCAGCTCTTCCCTCCAAGTGTATTACACAATCACGCACATACACACACACACACACACAGAGAGACACAGGGACGCCCCATTCCATAATGATAATTTTATTCTTTATACCCCACACAACTGACTGGGTTGCGCCAGCCACTCTGGCCGGCATCCATCATGTATAAAGACATAATAAAACCCTAGACGTGTTTTAAAAAAACCCCTTCACTGTACAGGATTGCCTTCAGACGGCTTGGGAGTCGGAGAACTCCATACCCCCCAACATTTCTCCATTGAAAATAGGGACACCCTGAGGAAAAGAGATTAACAGTAATTCTTCAAGTGGGTTTGGCTATGCGTGGGTTAATGGGTTAATTGGTGAGCTCTGAGGTGAAGGGGAGGGTCAGATGCCTTGTCAATCAAAGAATGCCTTGTCAACCAACCAGAGGCAGCTTTGCAAACCCAGCAGCCTTCTCAACCAACCAGAGGCCGTTTGTCAAAGAATGCCTCGTCAACCAACCAGAGGCAGCTTTGCAAACCCAGCAGCCTTGTCAACCAACCAGAGGCCGTTTGTCAATGCCAGCAGCCTTCTCAACCAATCAGAGGCAGATTTGTCACTCCCAGCAGTAGGTATAAAACCAGCAGGCCTGGCCTGCGCTCAGGCCATTGGCCTGCGCTCAGGCCATTGGCCTGCGCTCAGGCCATTGGCCTGCGCTCAGGCCATTGGCCTGCGCTCAGGCCATTGGCCTGCGCTCAGGCCATTGGCCTGCGCTCAGGCCATTGGCCTGCGCTCAGGCCATTGGCCTGCGCTCAGGCCATTGGCCTGCGCTCAGGCCATTGGCCTGCGCTCAGGCCATTGGCCTGCGCTCAGGCCATTGGCCTGCGCTCAGGCCATTGGCCTGCGCTCAGGCCATTGGCCTGCGCTCAGGCCATTGGCCTGCGCTCAGGCCATTGGCCTGCGCTCAGGCCACCCAATTTCTCTCTCTCTTTTCCCTCTGGATTTGACTTTTCTTCTCCTCCTCTCCCCCCCCCCCACCTAATCTCATTTTTTTTTGTTTGTTTTCTTTATTTCCTTTACCACTCTTTCCTTCTTTCACTCTCTTCCAGATTGTGCAAAGTTTCCTCTTTCCTTCCAGCTCCTTTTGTCTCATGCTTTTACAGTGGTCAGCCGAAAAGGAGGAGGAGGATTTCTATATGGTAAATGCTTCAAAGTGGGGACTTCATCTGTGGTATGTCACAAATGGGACCTGCAACCAAATGTTGCAGTGTGTTCTGCTGCTTCTGTTTAGAGTTCCAGCCAGCTCTTCCCTCCAAGTGTATTACACAATCACGCACATACACACACACACACACACAGAGAGACACAGGGACGCCCCATTCCATAATGATAATTTTATTCTTTATACCCCACACAACTGACTGGGTTGCGCCAGCCACTCTGGCCGGCATCCATCATGTATAAAGACATAATAAAACCCTAGACGTGTTTTAAAAAAACCCCTTCACTGTACAGGATTGCCTTCAGACGGCTTGGGAGTCGGAGAACTCCATACCCCCCAACATTTCTCCATTGAAAATAGGGACACCCTGAGGAAAAGAGATTAACAGTAATTCTTCAAGTGGGTTTGGCTATGCGTGGGTTAATGGGTTAATTGGTGAGCTCTGAGGTGAAGGGGAGGGTCAGATGCCTTGTCAATCAAAGAATGCCTTGTCAACCAACCAGAGGCAGCTTTGCAAACCCAGCAGCCTTCTCAACCAACCAGAGGCCGTTTGTCAAAGAATGCCTCGTCAACCAACCAGAGGCAGCTTTGCAAACCCAGCAGCCTTGTCAACCAACCAGAGGCCGTTTGTCAATGCCAGCAGCCTTCTCAACCAATCAGAGGCAGATTTGTCACTCCCAGCAGTAGGTATAAAACCAGCAGGCCATTGGCCTGCGCTCAGGCCACCCAATTTCTCTCTCTCTTTTCCCTCTGGATTTGACTTTTCTTCTCCTCCTCTCCCCCCCCCCCACCTAATCTCATTTTTTTTTGTTTGTTTTCTTTATTTCCTTTACCACTCTTTCCTTCTTTCACTCTCTTCCAGATTGTGCAAAGTTTCCTCTTTCCTTCCAGCTCCTTTTGTCTCATGCTTTTACAGTGGTCAGCCGAAAAGGAGGAGGAGGATTTCTATATGGTAAATGCTTCAAAGTGGGGACTTCATCTGTGGTATGTCACAAATGGGACCTGCAACCAAATGTTGCAGTGTGTTCTGCTGCTTCTGTTTAGAGTTCCAGCCAGCTCTTCCCTCCAAGTGTATTACACAATCACGCACATACACACACACACACACACAGAGAGACACAGGGACGCCCCATTCCATAATGATAATTTTATTCTTTATACCCCACACAACTGACTGGGTTGCGCCAGCCACTCTGGCCGGCATCCATCATGTATAAAGACATAATAAAACCCTAGACGTGTTTTAAAAAAACCCCTTCACTGTACAGGATTGCCTTCAGACGGCTTGGGAGTCGGAGAACTCCATACCCCCCAACATTTCTCCATTGAAAATAGGGACACCCTGAGGAAAAGAGATTAACAGTAATTCTTCAAGTGGGTTTGGCTATGCGTGGGTTAATGGGTTAATTTGTGAGCTCTGAGGTGAAGGGGAGGGTCAGATGCCTTGTCAATCAAAGAATGCCTTGTCAACCAACCAGAGGCAGCTTTGCAAACCCAGCAGCCTTCTCAACCAACCAGAGGCCGTTTGTCAAAGAATGCCTCGTCAACCAACCAGAGGCAGCTTTGCAAACCCAGCAGCCTTGTCAACCAACCAGAGGCCGTTTGTCAATGCCAGCAGCCTTCTCAACCAATCAGAGGCAGATTTGTCACTCCCAGCAGTAGGTATAAAACCAGCAGGCCATTGGCCTGCGCTCAGGCCATTGGCCTGCGCTCAGGCCACCCAATTTCTCTCTCTCTTTTCCCTCTGGATTTGACTTTTCTTCTCCTCCTCTCCCCCCCCCCCCCACCTAATCTCATTTTTTTTTGTTTGTTTTCTTTATTTCCTTTACCACTCTTTCCTTCTTTCACTCTCTTCCAGATTGTGCAAAGTTTCCTCTTTCCTTCCAGCTCCTTTTGTCTCATGCTTTTACAGTGGTCAGCCGAAAAGGAGGAGGAGGATTTCTATATGGTAAATGCTTCAAAGTGGGGACTTCATCTGTGGTATGTCACAAATGGGACCTGCAACCAAATGTTGCAGTGTGTTCTGCTGCTTCTGTTTAGAGTTCCAGCCAGCTCTTCCCTCCAAGTGTATTACACAATCACGCACATACACACACACACACACACAGAGAGACACAGGGACGCCCCATTCCATAATGATAATTTTATTCTTTATACCCCACACAACTGACTGGGTTGCGCCAGCCACTCTGGCCGGCATCCATCATGTATAAAGACATAATAAAACCCTAGACGTGTTTTAAAAAAACCCCTTCACTGTACAGGATTGCCTTCAGACGGCTTGGGAGTCGGAGAACTCCATACCCCCCAACATTTCTCCATTGAAAATAGGGACACCCTGAGGAAAAGAGATTAACAGTAATTCTTCAAGTGGGTTTGGCTATGCGTGGGTTAATGGGTTAATTGGTGAGCTCTGAGGTGAAGGGGAGGGTCAGATGCCTTGTCAATCAAAGAATGCCTTGTCAACCAACCAGAGGCAGCTTTGCAAACCCAGCAGCCTTCTCAACCAACCAGAGGCCGTTTGTCAAAGAATGCCTCGTCAACCAACCAGAGGCAGCTTTGCAAACCCAGCAGCCTTGTCAACCAACCAGAGGCCGTTTGTCAATGCCAGCAGCCTTCTCAACCAATCAGAGGCAGATTTGTCACTCCCAGCAGTAGGTATAAAACCAGCAGGCCTGGCCTGCGCTCAGGCCATTGGCCTGCGCTCAGGCCATTGGCCTGCGCTCAGGCCATTGGCCTGCGCTCAGGCCATTGGCCTGCGCTCAGGCCATTGGCCTGCGCTCAGGCCATTGGCCTGCGCTCAGGCCATTGGCCTGCGCTCAGGCCATTGGCCTGCGCTCAGGCCATTGGCCTGCGCTCAGGCCATTGGCCTGCGCTCAGGCCATTGGCCTGCGCTCAGGCCATTGGCCTGCGCTCAGGCCATTGGCCTGCGCTCAGGCCATTGGCCTGCGCTCAGGCCATTGGCCTGCGCGCTCAGGCCATTGGCCTGCGCTCAGGCCATTGGCCTGCGCTCAGGCCATTGGCCTGCGCTCAGGCCACCCAATTTCTCTCTCTCTTTTCCCTCTGGATTTGACTTTTCTTCTCCTCCTCTCCCCCCCCCCACCTAATCTCATTTTTTTTTGTTTGTTTTCTTTATTTCCTTTACCACTCTTTCCTTCTTTCACTCTCTTCCAGATTGTGCAAAGTTTCCTCTTTCCTTCCAGCTCCTTTTGTCTCATGCTTTTACAGTGGTCAGCCGAAAAGGAGGAGGAGGATTTCTATATGGTAAATGCTTCAAAGTGGGGACTTCATCTGTGGTATGTCACAAATGGGACCTGCAACCAAATGTTGCAGTGTGTTCTGCTGCTTCTGTTTAGAGTTCCAGCCAGCTCTTCCCTCCAAGTGTATTACACAATCACGCACATACACACACACACACACACAGAGAGACACAGGGACGCCCCATTCCATAATGATAATTTTATTCTTTATACCCCACACAACTGACTGGGTTGCGCCAGCCACTCTGGCCGGCATCCATCATGTATAAAGACATAATAAAACCCTAGACGTGTTTTAAAAAAACCCCTTCACTGTACAGGATTGCCTTCAGACGGCTTGGGAGTCGGAGAACTCCATACCCCCCAACATTTCTCCATTGAAAATAGGGACACCCTGAGGAAAAGAGATTAACAGTAATTCTTCAAGTGGGTTTGGCTATGCGTGGGTTAATGGGTTAATTGGTGAGCTCTGAGGTGAAGGGGAGGGTCAGATGCCTTGTCAATCAAAGAATGCCTTGTCAACCAACCAGAGGCAGCTTTGCAAACCCAGCAGCCTTCTCAACCAACCAGAGGCCGTTTGTCAAAGAATGCCTCGTCAACCAACCAGAGGCAGCTTTGCAAACCCAGCAGCCTTGTCAACCAACCAGAGGCCGTTTGTCAATGCCAGCAGCCTTCTCAACCAATCAGAGGCAGATTTGTCACTCCCAGCAGTAGGTATAAAACCAGCAGGCCATTGGCCTGCGCTCAGGCCACCCAATTTCTCTCTCTCTTTTCCCTCTGGATTTGACTTTTCTTCTCCTCCTCTCCCCCCCCCCACCTAATCTCATTTTTTTTTGTTTGTTTTCTTTATTTCCTTTACCACTCTTTCCTTCTTTCACTCTCTTCCAGATTGTGCAAAGTTTCCTCTTTCCTTCCAGCTCCTTTTGTCTCATGCTTTTACAGTGGTCAGCCGAAAAGGAGGAGGAGGATTTCTATATGGTAAATGCTTCAAAGTGGGGACTTCATCTGTGGTATGTCACAAATGGGACCTGCAACCAAATGTTGCAGTGTGTTCTGCTGCTTCTGTTTAGAGTTCCAGCCAGCTCTTCCCTCCAAGTGTATTACACAATCACGCACATACACACACACACACACACAGAGAGACACAGGGACGCCCCATTCCATAATGATAATTTTATTCTTTATACCCCACACAACTGACTGGGTTGCGCCAGCCACTCTGGCCGGCATCCATCATGTATAAAGACATAATAAAACCCTAGACGTGTTTTAAAAAAACCCCTTCACTGTACAGGATTGCCTTCAGACGGCTTGGGAGTCGGAGAACTCCATACCCCCCAACATTTCTCCATTGAAAATAGGGACACCCTGAGGAAAAGAGATTAACAGTAATTCTTCAAGTGGGTTTGGCTATGCGTGGGTTAATGGGTTAATTTGTGAGCTCTGAGGTGAAGGGGAGGGTCAGATGCCTTGTCAATCAAAGAATGCCTTGTCAACCAACCAGAGGCAGCTTTGCAAACCCAGCAGCCTTCTCAACCAACCAGAGGCCGTTTGTCAAAGAATGCCTCGTCAACCAACCAGAGGCAGCTTTGCAAACCCAGCAGCCTTGTCAACCAACCAGAGGCCGTTTGTCAATGCCAGCAGCCTTCTCAACCAATCAGAGGCAGATTTGTCACTCCCAGCAGTAGGTATAAAACCAGCAGGCCATTGGCCTGCGCTCAGGCCACCCAATTTCTCTCTCTCTTTTCCCTCTGGATTTGACTTTTCTTCTCCTCCTCTCCCCCCCCCACCTAATCTCATTTTTTTTTGTTTGTTTTCTTTATTTCCTTTACCACTCTTTCCTTCTTTCACTCTCTTCCAGATTGTGCAAAGTTTCCTCTTTCCTTCCAGCTCCTTTTGTCTCATGCTTTTACAGTGGTCAGCCGAAAAGGAGGAGGAGGATTTCTATATGGTAAATGCTTCAAAGTGGGGACTTCATCTGTGGTATGTCACAAATGGGACCTGCAACCAAATGTTGCAGTGTGTTCTGCTGCTTCTGTTTAGAGTTCCAGCCAGCTCTTCCCTCCAAGTGTATTACACAATCACGCACATACACACACACACACACACAGAGAGACACAGGGACGCCCCATTCCATAATGATAATTTTATTCTTTATACCCCACACAACTGACTGGGTTGCGCCAGCCACTCTGGCCGGCATCCATCATGTATAAAGACATAATAAAACCCTAGACGTGTTTTAAAAAAACCCCTTCACTGTACAGGATTGCCTTCAGACGGCTTGGGAGTCGGAGAACTCCATACCCCCCAACATTTCTCCATTGAAAATAGGGACACCCTGAGGAAAAGAGATTAACAGTAATTCTTCAAGTGGGTTTGGCTATGCGTGGGTTAATGGGTTAATTGGTGAGCTCTGAGGTGAAGGGGAGGGTCAGATGCCTTGTCAATCAAAGAATGCCTTGTCAACCAACCAGAGGCAGCTTTGCAAACCCAGCAGCCTTCTCAACCAACCAGAGGCCGTTTGTCAAAGAATGCCTCGTCAACCAACCAGAGGCAGCTTTGCAAACCCAGCAGCCTTGTCAACCAACCAGAGGCCGTTTGTCAATGCCAGCAGCCTTCTCAACCAATCAGAGGCAGATTTGTCACTCCCAGCAGTAGGTATAAAACCAGCAGGCCATTGGCCTGCGCTCAGGCCACCCAATTTCTCTCTCTCTTTTCCCTCTGGATTTGACTTTTCTTCTCCTCCTCTCCCCCCCCCCCACCTAATCTCATTTTTTTTTGTTTGTTTTCTTTATTTCCTTTACCACTCTTTCCTTCTTTCACTCTCTTCCAGATTGTGCAAAGTTTCCTCTTTCCTTCCAGCTCCTTTTGTCTCATGCTTTTACAGTGGTCAGCCGAAAAGGAGGAGGAGGATTTCTATATGGTAAATGCTTCAAAGTGGGGACTTCATCTGTGGTATGTCACAAATGGGACCTGCAACCAAATGTTGCAGTGTGTTCTGCTGCTTCTGTTTAGAGTTCCAGCCAGCTCTTCCCTCCAAGTGTATTACACAATCACGCACATACACACACACACACACACAGAGAGACACAGGGACGCCCCATTCCATAATGATAATTTTATTCTTTATACCCCACACAACTGACTGGGTTGCGCCAGCCACTCTGGCCGGCATCCATCATGTATAAAGACATAATAAAACCCTAGACGTGTTTTAAAAAAACCCCTTCACTGTACAGGATTGCCTTCAGACGGCTTGGGAGTCGGAGAACTCCATACCCCCCAACATTTCTCCATTGAAAATAGGGACACCCTGAGGAAAAGAGATTAACAGTAATTCTTCAAGTGGGTTTGGCTATGCGTGGGTTAATGGGTTAATTGGTGAGCTCTGAGGTGAAGGGGAGGGTCAGATGCCTTGTCAATCAAAGAATGCCTTGTCAACCAACCAGAGGCAGCTTTGCAAACCCAGCAGCCTTCTCAACCAACCAGAGGCCGTTTGTCAAAGAATGCCTCGTCAACCAACCAGAGGCAGCTTTGCAAACCCAGCAGCCTTGTCAACCAACCAGAGGCCGTTTGTCAATGCCAGCAGCCTTCTCAACCAATCAGAGGCAGATTTGTCACTCCCAGCAGTAGGTATAAAACCAGCAGGCCATTGGCCTGCGCTCAGGCCACCCAATTTCTCTCTCTCTTTTCCCTCTGGATTTGACTTTTCTTCTCCTCCTCTCCCCCCCCCCACCTAATCTCATTTTTTTTTGTTTGTTTTCTTTATTTCCTTTACCACTCTTTCCTTCTTTCACTCTCTTCCAGATTGTGCAAAGTTTCCTCTTTCCTTCCAGCTCCTTTTGTCTCATGCTTTTACAGTGGTCAGCCGAAAAGGAGGAGGAGGATTTCTATATGGTAAATGCTTCAAAGTGGGGACTTCATCTGTGGTATGTCACAAATGGGACCTGCAACCAAATGTTGCAGTGTGTTCTGCTGCTTCTGTTTAGAGTTCCAGCCAGCTCTTCCCTCCAAGTGTATTACACAATAACGCACATACACACACACACACACACAGAGAGACACAGGGACGCCCCATTCCATAATGATAATTTTATTCTTTATACCCCACACAACTGACTGGGTTGCGCCAGCCACTCTGGCCGGCATCCATCATGTATAAAGACATAATAAAACCCTAGACGTGTTTTAAAAAAACCCCTTCACTGTACAGGATTGCCTTCAGACGGCTTGGGAGTCGGAGAACTCCATACCCCCCAACATTTCTCCATTGAAAATAGGGACACCCTGAGGAAAAGAGATTAACAGTAATTCTTCAAGTGGGTTTGGCTATGCGTGGGTTAATGGGTTAATTGGTGAGCTCTGAGGTGAAGGGGAGGGTCAGATGCCTTGTCAATCAAAGAATGCCTTGTCAACCAACCAGAGGCAGCTTTGCAAACCCAGCAGCCTTCTCAACCAACCAGAGGCCGTTTGTCAAAGAATGCCTCGTCAACCAACCAGAGGCAGCTTTGCAAACCCAGCAGCCTTGTCAACCAACCAGAGGCCGTTTGTCAATGCCAGCAGCCTTCTCAACCAATCAGAGGCAGATTTGTCACTCCCAGCAGTAGGTATAAAACCAGCAGGCCATTGGCCTGCGCTCAGGCCATTGGCCTGCGCTCAGGCCACCCAATTTCTCTCTCTCTTTTCCCTCTGGATTTGACTTTTCTTCTCCTCCTCTCCCCCCCCCCACCTAATCTCATTTTTTTTTGTTTGTTTTCTTTATTTCCTTTACCACTCTTTCCTTCTTTCACTCTCTTCCAGATTGTGCAAAGTTTCCTCTTTCCTTCCAGCTCCTTTTGTCTCATGCTTTTACAGTGGTCAGCCGAAAAGGAGGAGGAGGATTTCTATATGGTAAATGCTTCAAAGTGGGGACTTCATCTGTGGTATGTCACAAATGGGACCTGCAACCAAATGTTGCAGTGTGTTCTGCTGCTTCTGTTTAGAGTTCCAGCCAGCTCTTCCCTCCAAGTGTATTACACAATCACGCACATACACACACACACACACACAGAGAGACACAGGGACGCCCCATTCCATAATGATAATTTTATTCTTTATACCCCACACAACTGACTGGGTTGCGCCAGCCACTCTGGCCGGCATCCATCATGTATAAAGACATAATAAAACCCTAGACGTGTTTTAAAAAAACCCCTTCACTGTACAGGATTGCCTTCAGACGGCTTGGGAGTCGGAGAACTCCATACCCCCCAACATTTCTCCATTGAAAATAGGGACACCCTGAGGAAAAGAGATTAACAGTAATTCTTCAAGTGGGTTTGGCTATGCGTGGGTTAATGGGTTAATTGGTGAGCTCTGAGGTGAAGGGGAGGGTCAGATGCCTTGTCAATCAAAGAATGCCTTGTCAACCAACCAGAGGCAGCTTTGCAAACCCAGCAGCCTTCTCAACCAACCAGAGGCCGTTTGTCAAAGAATGCCTCGTCAACCAACCAGAGGCAGCTTTGCAAACCCAGCAGCCTTGTCAACCAACCAGAGGCCGTTTGTCAATGCCAGCAGCCTTCTCAACCAATCAGAGGCAGATTTGTCACTCCCAGCAGTAGGTATAAAACCAGCAGGCCTGGCCTGCGCTCAGGCCATTGGCCTGCGCTCAGGCCATTGGCCTGCGCTCAGGCCATTGGCCTGCGCTCAGGCCATTGGCCTGCGCTCAGGCCATTGGCCTGCGCTCAGGCCATTGGCCTGCGCTCAGGCCATTGGCCTGCGCTCAGGCCATTGGCCTGCGCTCAGGCCATTGGCCTGCGCTCAGGCCATTGGCCTGCGCTCAGGCCATTGGCCTGCGCTCAGGCCATTGGCCTGCGCTCAGGCCATTGGCCTGCGCTCAGGCCATTGGCCTGCGCTCAGGCCATTGGCCTGCGCTCAGGCCATTGGCCTGCGCTCAGGCCACCCAATTTCTCTCTCTCTTTTCCCTCTGGATTTGACTTTTCTTCTCCTCCTCTCCCCCCCCCCACCTAATCTCATTTTTTTTTGTTTGTTTTCTTTATTTCCTTTACCACTCTTTCCTTCTTTCACTCTCTTCCAGATTGTGCAAAGTTTCCTCTTTCCTTCCAGCTCCTTTTGTCTCATGCTTTTACAGTGGTCAGCCGAAAAGGAGGAGGAGGATTTCTATATGGTAAATGCTTCAAAGTGGGGACTTCATCTGTGGTATGTCACAAATGGGACCTGCAACCAAATGTTGCAGTGTGTTCTGCTGCTTCTGTTTAGAGTTCCAGCCAGCTCTTCCCTCCAAGTGTATTACACAATCACGCACATACACACACACACACACACAGAGAGACACAGGGACGCCCCATTCCATAATGATAATTTTATTCTTTATACCCCACACAACTGACTGGGTTGCGCCAGCCACTCTGGCCGGCATCCATCATGTATAAAGACATAATAAAACCCTAGACGTGTTTTAAAAAAACCCCTTCACTGTACAGGATTGCCTTCAGACGGCTTGGGAGTCGGAGAACTCCATACCCCCCAACATTTCTCCATTGAAAATAGGGACACCCTGAGGAAAAGAGATTAACAGTAATTCTTCAAGTGGGTTTGGCTATGCGTGGGTTAATGGGTTAATTGGTGAGCTCTGAGGTGAAGGGGAGGGTCAGATGCCTTGTCAATCAAAGAATGCCTTGTCAACCAACCAGAGGCAGCTTTGCAAACCCAGCAGCCTTCTCAACCAACCAGAGGCCGTTTGTCAAAGAATGCCTCGTCAACCAACCAGAGGCAGCTTTGCAAACCCAGCAGCCTTGTCAACCAACCAGAGGCCGTTTATCAATGCCAGCAGCCTTCTCAACCAATCAGAGGCAGATTTGTCACTCCCAGCAGTAGGTATAAAACCAGCAGGCCATTGGCCTGCGCTCAGGCCACCCAATTTCTCTCTCTCTTTTCCCTCTGGATTTGACTTTTCTTCTCCTCCTCTCCCCCCCCCCCACCTAATCTCATTTTTTTTTGTTTGTTTTCTTTATTTCCTTTACCACTCTTTCCTTCTTTCACTCTCTTCCAGATTGTGCAAAGTTTCCTCTTTCCTTCCAGCTCCTTTTGTCTCATGCTTTTACAGTGGTCAGCCGAAAAGGAGGAGGAGGATTTCTATATGGTAAATGCTTCAAAGTGGGGACTTCATCTGTGGTATGTCACAAATGGGACCTGCAACCAAATGTTGCAGTGTGTTCTGCTGCTTCTGTTTAGAGTTCCAGCCAGCTCTTCCCTCCAAGTGTATTACACAATCACGCACATACACACACACACACACACAGAGAGACACAGGGACGCCCCATTCCATAATGATAATTTTATTCTTTATACCCCACACAACTGACTGGGT
Organism: Podarcis liolepis; assembly: GCF_965112155.1. NCBI lineage: Eukaryota > Metazoa > Chordata > Lepidosauria > Squamata > Lacertidae > Podarcis > Podarcis liolepis. The sequence continues at coordinate 27,519 of NW_028148708.1, read as the reverse complement.
TGCGCCAGCCACTCTGGCCGGCATCCATCATGTATAAAGACATAATAAAACCCTAGACGTGTTTTAAAAAAACCCCTTCACTGTACAGGATTGCCTTCAGACGGCTTGGGAGTCGGAGAACTCCATACCCCCCAACATTTCTCCATTGAAAATAGGGACACCCTGAGGAAAAGAGATTAACAGTAATTCTTCAAGTGGGTTTGGCTATGCGTGGGTTAATGGGTTAATTGGTGAGCTCTGAGGTGAAGGGGAGGGTCAGATGCCTTGTCAATCAAAGAATGCCTTGTCAACCAACCAGAGGCAGCTTTGCAAACCCAGCAGCCTTCTCAACCAACCAGAGGCCGTTTGTCAAAGAATGCCTCGTCAACCAACCAGAGGCAGCTTTGCAAACCCAGCAGCCTTGTCAACCAACCAGAGGCCGTTTGTCAATGCCAGCAGCCTTCTCAACCAATCAGAGGCAGATTTGTCACTCCCAGCAGTAGGTATAAAACCAGCAGGCCATTGGCCTGCGCTCAGGCCACCCAATTTCTCTCTCTCTTTTCCCTCTGGATTTGACTTTTCTTCTCCTCCTCTCCCCCCCCCCACCTAATCTCATTTTTTTTTGTTTGTTTTCTTTATTTCCTTTACCACTCTTTCCTTCTTTCACTCTCTTCCAGATTGTGCAAAGTTTCCTCTTTCCTTCCAGCTCCTTTTGTCTCATGCTTTTACAGTGGTCAGCCGAAAAGGAGGAGGAGGATTTCTATATGGTAAATGCTTCAAAGTGGGGACTTCATCTGTGGTATGTCACAAATGGGACCTGCAACCAAATGTTGCAGTGTGTTCTGCTGCTTCTGTTTAGAGTTCCAGCCAGCTCTTCCCTCCAAGTGTATTACACAATCACGCACATACACACACACACACACACAGAGAGACACAGGGACGCCCCATTCCATAATGATAATTTTATTCTTTATACCCCACACAACTGACTGGGTTGCGCCAGCCACTCTGGCCGGCATCCATCATGTATAAAGACATAATAAAACCCTAGACGTGTTTTAAAAAAACCCCTTCACTGTACAGGATTGCCTTCAGACGGCTTGGGAGTCGGAGAACTCCATACCCCCCAACATTTCTCCATTGAAAATAGGGACACCCTGAGGAAAAGAGATTAACAGTAATTCTTCAAGTGGGTTTGGCTATGCGTGGGTTAATGGGTTAATTGGTGAGCTCTGAGGTGAAGGGGAGGGTCAGATGCCTTGTCAATCAAAGAATGCCTTGTCAACCAACCAGAGGCAGCTTTGCAAACCCAGCAGCCTTCTCAACCAACCAGAGGCCGTTTGTCAAAGAATGCCTCGTCAACCAACCAGAGGCAGCTTTGCAAACCCAGCAGCCTTGTCAACCAACCAGAGGCCGTTTGTCAATGCCAGCAGCCTTCTCAACCAATCAGAGGCAGATTTGTCACTCCCAGCAGTAGGTATAAAACCAGCAGGCCATTGGCCTGCGCTCAGGCCACCCAATTTCTCTCTCTCTTTTCCCTCTGGATTTGACTTTTCTTCTCCTCCTCTCCCCCCCCCCACCTAATCTCATTTTTTTTTGTTTGTTTTCTTTATTTCCTTTACCACTCTTTCCTTCTTTCACTCTCTTCCAGATTGTGCAAAGTTTCCTCTTTCCTTCCAGCTCCTTTTGTCTCATGCTTTTACAGTGGTCAGCCGAAAAGGAGGAGGAGGATTTCTATATGGTAAATGCTTCAAAGTGGGGACTTCATCTGTGGTATGTCACAAATGGGACCTGCAACCAAATGTTGCAGTGTGTTCTGCTGCTTCTGTTTAGAGTTCCAGCCAGCTCTTCCCTCCAAGTGTATTACACAATCACGCACATACACACACACACACACACAGAGAGACACAGGGACGCCCCATTCCATAATGATAATTTTATTCTTTATACCCCACACAACTGACTGGGTTGCGCCAGCCACTCTGGCCGGCATCCATCATGTATAAAGACATAATAAAACCCTAGACGTGTTTTAAAAAAACCCCTTCACTGTACAGGATTGCCTTCAGACGGCTTGGGAGTCGGAGAACTCCATACCCCCCAACATTTCTCCATTGAAAATAGGGACACCCTGAGGAAAAGAGATTAACAGTAATTCTTCAAGTGGGTTTGGCTATGCGTGGGTTAATGGGTTAATTGGTGAGCTCTGAGGTGAAGGGGAGGGTCAGATGCCTTGTCAATCAAAGAATGCCTTGTCAACCAACCAGAGGCAGCTTTGCAAACCCAGCAGCCTTCTCAACCAACCAGAGGCCGTTTGTCAAAGAATGCCTCGTCAACCAACCAGAGGCAGCTTTGCAAACCCAGCAGCCTTGTCAACCAACCAGAGGCCGTTTGTCAATGCCAGCAGCCTTCTCAACCAATCAGAGGCAGATTTGTCACTCCCAGCAGTAGGTATAAAACCAGCAGGCCATTGGCCTGCGCTCAGGCCACCCAATTTCTCTCTCTCTTTTCCCTCTGGATTTGACTTTTCTTCTCCTCCTCTCCCCCCCCCCCACCTAATCTCATTTTTTTTTGTTTGTTTTCTTTATTTCCTTTACCACTCTTTCCTTCTTTCACTCTCTTCCAGATTGTGCAAAGTTTCCTCTTTCCTTCCAGCTCCTTTTGTCTCATGCTTTTACAGTGGTCAGCCGAAAAGGAGGAGGAGGATTTCTATATGGTAAATGCTTCAAAGTGGGGACTTCATCTGTGGTATGTCACAAATGGGACCTGCAACCAAATGTTGCAGTGTGTTCTGCTGCTTCTGTTTAGAGTTCCAGCCAGCTCTTCCCTCCAAGTGTATTACACAATCACGCACATACACACACACACACACACAGAGAGACACAGGGACGCCCCATTCCATAATGATAATTTTATTCTTTATACCCCACACAACTGACTGGGTTGCGCCAGCCACTCTGGCCGGCATCCATCATGTATAAAGACATAATAAAACCCTAGACGTGTTTTAAAAAAACCCCTTCACTGTACAGGATTGCCTTCAGACGGCTTGGGAGTCGGAGAACTCCATACCCCCCAACATTTCTCCATTGAAAATAGGGACACCCTGAGGAAAAGAGATTAACAGTAATTCTTCAAGTGGGTTTGGCTATGCGTGGGTTAATGGGTTAATTGGTGAGCTCTGAGGTGAAGGGGAGGGTCAGATGCCTTGTCAATCAAAGAATGCCTTGTCAACCAACCAGAGGCAGCTTTGCAAACCCAGCAGCCTTCTCAACCAACCAGAGGCCGTTTGTCAAAGAATGCCTCGTCAACCAACCAGAGGCAGCTTTGCAAACCCAGCAGCCTTGTCAACCAACCAGAGGCCGTTTGTCAATGCCAGCAGCCTTCTCAACCAATCAGAGGCAGATTTGTCACTCCCAGCAGTAGGTATAAAACCAGCAGGCCATTGGCCTGCGCTCAGGCCATTGGCCTGCGCTCAGGCCACCCAATTTCTCTCTCTCTTTTCCCTCTGGATTTGACTTTTCTTCTCCTCCTCTCCCCCCCCCCCCACCTAATCTCATTTTTTTTTGTTTGTTTTCTTTATTTCCTTTACCACTCTTTCCTTCTTTCACTCTCTTCCAGATTGTGCAAAGTTTCCTCTTTCCTTCCAGCTCCTTTTGTCTCATGCTTTTACAGTGGTCAGCCGAAAAGGAGGAGGAGGATTTCTATATGGTAAATGCTTCAAAGTGGGGACTTCATCTGTGGTATGTCACAAATGGGACCTGCAACCAAATGTTGCAGTGTGTTCTGCTGCTTCTGTTTAGAGTTCCAGCCAGCTCTTCCCTCCAAGTGTATTACACAATCACGCACATACACACACACACACACACAGAGAGACACAGGGACGCCCCATTCCATAATGATAATTTTATTCTTTATACCCCACACAACTGACTGGGTTGCGCCAGCCACTCTGGCCGGCATCCATCATGTATAAAGACATAATAAAACCCTAGACGTGTTTTAAAAAAACCCCTTCACTGTACAGGATTGCCTTCAGACGGCTTGGGAGTCGGAGAACTCCATACCCCCCAACATTTCTCCATTGAAAATAGGGACACCCTGAGGAAAAGAGATTAACAGTAATTCTTCAAGTGGGTTTGGCTATGCGTGGGTTAATGGGTTAATTGGTGAGCTCTGAGGTGAAGGGGAGGGTCAGATGCCTTGTCAATCAAAGAATGCCTTGTCAACCAACCAGAGGCAGCTTTGCAAACCCAGCAGCCTTCTCAACCAACCAGAGGCCGTTTGTCAAAGAATGCCTCGTCAACCAACCAGAGGCAGCTTTGCAAACCCAGCAGCCTTGTCAACCAACCAGAGGCCGTTTGTCAATGCCAGCAGCCTTCTCAACCAATCAGAGGCAGATTTGTCACTCCCAGCAGTAGGTATAAAACCAGCAGGCCATTGGCCTGCGCTCAGGCCACCCAATTTCTCTCTCTCTTTTCCCTCTGGATTTGACTTTTCTTCTCCTCCTCTCCCCCCCCCCACCTAATCTCATTTTTTTTTGTTTGTTTTCTTTATTTCCTTTACCACTCTTTCCTTCTTTCACTCTCTTCCAGATTGTGCAAAGTTTCCTCTTTCCTTCCAGCTCCTTTTGTCTCATGCTTTTACAGTGGTCAGCCGAAAAGGAGGAGGAGGATTTCTATATGGTAAATGCTTCAAAGTGGGGACTTCATCTGTGGTATGTCACAAATGGGACCTGCAACCAAATGTTGCAGTGTGTTCTGCTGCTTCTGTTTAGAGTTCCAGCCAGCTCTTCCCTCCAAGTGTATTACACAATCACGCACATACACACACACACACACACAGAGAGACACAGGGACGCCCCATTCCATAATGATAATTTTATTCTTTATACCCCACACAACTGACTGGGTTGCGCCAGCCACTCTGGCCGGCATCCATCATGTATAAAGACATAATAAAACCCTAGACGTGTTTTAAAAAAACCCCTTCACTGTACAAGATTGCCTTCAGACGGCTTGGGAGTCGGAGAACTCCATACCCCCCAACATTTCTCCATTGAAAATAGGGACACCCTGAGGAAAAGAGATTAACAGTAATTCTTCAAGTGGGTTTGGCTATGCGTGGGTTAATGGGTTAATTGGTGAGCTCTGAGGTGAAGGGGAGGGTCAGATGCCTTGTCAATCAAAGAATGCCTTGTCAACCAACCAGAGGCAGCTTTGCAAACCCAGCAGCCTTCTCAACCAACCAGAGGCCGTTTGTCAAAGAATGCCTCGTCAACCAACCAGAGGCAGCTTTGCAAACCCAGCAGCCTTGTCAACCAACCAGAGGCCGTTTGTCAATGCCAGCAGCCTTCTCAACCAATCAGAGGCAGATTTGTCACTCCCAGCAGTAGGTATAAAACCAGCAGGCCATTGGCCTGCGCTCAGGCCATTGGCCTGCGCTCAGGCCACCCAATTTCTCTCTCTCTTTTCCCTCTGGATTTGACTTTTCTTCTCCTCCTCTCCCCCCCCCCCACCTAATCTCATTTTTTTTTGTTTGTTTTCTTTATTTCCTTTACCACTCTTTCCTTCTTTCACTCTCTTCCAGATTGTGCAAAGTTTCCTCTTTCCTTCCAGCTCCTTTTGTCTCATGCTTTTACAGTGGTCAGCCGAAAAGGAGGAGGAGGATTTCTATATGGTAAATGCTTCAAAGTGGGGACTTCATCTGTGGTATGTCACAAATGGGACCTGCAACCAAATGTTGCAGTGTGTTCTGCTGCTTCTGTTTAGAGTTCCAGCCAGCTCTTCCCTCCAAGTGTATTACACAATCACGCACATACACACACACACACACACAGAGAGACACAGGGACGCCCCATTCCATAATGATAATTTTATTCTTTATACCCCACACAACTGACTGGGTTGCGCCAGCCACTCTGGCCGGCATCCATCATGTATAAAGACATAATAAAACCCTAGACGTGTTTTAAAAAAACCCCTTCACTGTACAGGATTGCCTTCAGACGGCTTGGGAGTCGGAGAACTCCATACCCCCCAACATTTCTCCATTGAAAATAGGGACACCCTGAGGAAAAGAGATTAACAGTAATTCTTCAAGTGGGTTTGGCTATGCGTGGGTTAATGGGTTAATTGGTGAGCTCTGAGGTGAAGGGGAGGGTCAGATGCCTTGTCAATCAAAGAATGCCTTGTCAACCAACCAGAGGCAGCTTTGCAAACCCAGCAGCCTTCTCAACCAACCAGAGGCCGTTTGTCAAAGAATGCCTCGTCAACCAACCAGAGGCAGCTTTGCAAACCCAGCAGCCTTGTCAACCAACCAGAGGCCGTTTGTCAATGCCAGCAGCCTTCTCAACCAATCAGAGGCAGATTTGTCACTCCCAGCAGTAGGTATAAAACCAGCAGGCCATTGGCCTGCGCTCAGGCCACCCAATTTCTCTCTCTCTTTTCCCTCTGGATTTGACTTTTCTTCTCCTCCTCTCCCCCCCCCACCTAATCTCATTTTTTTTTGTTTGTTTTCTTTATTTCCTTTACCACTCTTTCCTTCTTTCACTCTCTTCCAGATTGTGCAAAGTTTCCTCTTTCCTTCCAGCTCCTTTTGTCTCATGCTTTTACAGTGGTCAGCCGAAAAGGAGGAGGAGGATTTCTATATGGTAAATGCTTCAAAGTGGGGACTTCATCTGTGGTATGTCACAAATGGGACCTGCAACCAAATGTTGCAGTGTGTTCTGCTGCTTCTGTTTAGAGTTCCAGCCAGCTCTTCCCTCCAAGTGTATTACACAATCACGCACATACACACACACACACAGAGAGAGAGACACAGGGACGCCCCATTCCATAATGATAATTTTATTCTTTATACCCCACACAACTGACTGGGTTGCGCCAGCCACTCTGGCCGGCATCCATCATGTATAAAGACATAATAAAACCCTAGACGTGTTTTAAAAAAACCCCTTCACTGTACAGGATTGCCTTCAGACGGCTTGGGAGTCGGAGAACTCCATACCCCCCAACATTTCTCCATTGAAAATAGGGACACCCTGAGGAAAAGAGATTAACAGTAATTCTTCAAGTGGGTTTGGCTATGCGTGGGTTAATGGGTTAATTGGTGAGCTCTGAGGTGAAGGGGAGGGTCAGATGCCTTGTCAATCAAAGAATGCCTTGTCAACCAACCAGAGGCAGCTTTGCAAACCCAGCAGCCTTCTCAACCAACCAGAGGCCGTTTGTCAAAGAATGCCTCGTCAACCAACCAGAGGCAGCTTTGCAAACCCAGCAGCCTTCTCAACCAACCAGAGGCCGTTTGTCAATGCCAGCAGCCTTCTCACCCAATCAGAGGCAGATTTGTCACTCCCAGCAGTAGGTATAAAACCAGCAGGCCATTGGCCTGCGCTCAGGCCATTGGCCTGCGCTCAGGCCACCCAATTTCTCTCTCTCTTTTCCCTCTGGATTTGACTTTTCTTCTCCTCCTCTCCCCCCCCCCACCTAATCTCATTTTTTTTTGTTTGTTTTCTTTATTTCCTTTACCACTCTTTCCTTCTTTCACTCTCTTCCAGATTGTGCAAAGTTTCCTCTTTCCTTCCAGCTCCTTTTGTCTCATGCTTTTACAGTGGTCAGCCGAAAAGGAGGAGGAGGATTTCTATATGGTAAATGCTTCAAAGTGGGGACTTCATCTGTGGTATGTCACAAATGGGACCTGCAACCAAATGTTGCAGTGTGTTCTGCTGCTTCTGTTTAGAGTTCCAGCCAGCTCTTCCCTCCAAGTGTATTACACAATCACGCACATACACACACACACACACACACACAGAGAGACACAGGGACGCCCCATTCCATAATGATAATTTTATTCTTTATACCCCACACAACTGACTGGGTTGCGCCAGCCACTCTGGCCGGCATCCATCATGTATAAAGACATAATAAAACCCTAGACGTGTTTTAAAAAAACCCCTTCACTGTACAGGATTGCCTTCAGACGGCTTGGGAGTCGGAGAACTCCATACCCCCCAACATTTCTCCATTGAAAATAGGGACACCCTGAGGAAAAGAGATTAACAGTAATTCTTCAAGTGGGTTTGGCTATGCGTGGGTTAATGGGTTAATTGGTGAGCTCTGAGGTGAAGGGGAGGGTCAGATGCCTTGTCAATCAAAGAATGCCTTGTCAACCAACCAGAGGCAGCTTTGCAAACCCAGCAGCCTTCTCAACCAACCAGAGGCCGTTTGTCAAAGAATGCCTCGTCAACCAACCAGAGGCAGCTTTGCAAACCCAGCAGCCTTGTCAACCAACCAGAGGCCGTTTGTCAATGCCAGCAGCCTTCTCAACCAATCAGAGGCAGATTTGTCACTCCCAGCAGTAGGTATAAAACCAGCAGGCCATTGGCCTGCGCTCAGGCCACCCAATTTCTCTCTCTCTTTTCCCTCTGGATTTGACTTTTCTTCTCCTCCTCTCCCCCCCCCCACCTAATCTCATTTTTTTTTGTTTGTTTTCTTTATTTCCTTTACCACTCTTTCCTTCTTTCACTCTCTTCCAGATTGTGCAAAGTTTCCTCTTTCCTTCCAGCTCCTTTTGTCTCATGCTTTTACAGTGGTCAGCCGAAAAGGAGGAGGAGGATTTCTATATGGTAAATGCTTCAAAGTGGGGACTTCATCTGTGGTATGTCACAAATGGGACCTGCAACCAAATGTTGCAGTGTGTTCTGCTGCTTCTGTTTAGAGTTCCAGCCAGCTCTTCCCTCCAAGTGTATTACACAATCACGCACATACACACACACACACACACACACAGAGAGACACAGGGACGCCCCATTCCATAATGATAATTTTATTCTTTATACCCCACACAACTGACTGGGTTGCGCCAGCCACTCTGGCCGGCATCCATCATGTATAAAGACATAATAAAACCCTAGACGTGTTTTAAAAAAACCCCTTCACTGTACAGGATTGCCTTCAGACGGCTTGGGAGTCGGAGAACTCCATACCCCCCAACATTTCTCCATTGAAAATAGGGACACCCTGAGGAAAAGAGATTAACAGTAATTCTTCAAGTGGGTTTGGCTATGCGTGGGTTAATGGGTTAATTGGTGAGCTCTGAGGTGAAGGGGAGGGTCAGATGCCTTGTCAATCAAAGAATGCCTTGTCAACCAACCAGAGGCAGCTTTGCAAACCCAGCAGCCTTCTCAACCAACCAGAGGCCGTTTGTCAAAGAATGCCTCGTCAACCAACCAGAGGCAGCTTTGCAAACCCAGCAGCCTTGTCAACCAACCAGAGGCCGTTTGTCAATGCCAGCAGCCTTCTCAACCAATCAGAGGCAGATTTGTCACTCCCAGCAGTAGGTATAAAACCAGCAGGCCATTGGCCTGCGCTCAGGCCACCCAATTTCTCTCTCTCTTTTCCCTCTGGATTTGACTTTTCTTCTCCTCCTCTCCCCCCCCCCACCTAATCTCATTTTTTTTTGTTTGTTTTCTTTATTTCCTTTACCACTCTTTCCTTCTTTCACTCTCTTCCAGATTGTGCAAAGTTTCCTCTTTCCTTCCAGCTCCTTTTGTCTCATGCTTTTACAGTGGTCAGCCGAAAAGGAGGAGGAGGATTTCTATATGGTAAATGCTTCAAAGTGGGGACTTCATCTGTGGTATGTCACAAATGGGACCTGCAACCAAATGTTGCAGTGTGTTCTGCTGCTTCTGTTTAGAGTTCCAGCCAGCTCTTCCCTCCAAGTGTATTACACAATCACGCACATACACACACACACACACACAGAGAGACACAGGGACGCCCCATTCCATAATGATAATTTTATTCTTTATACCCCACACAACTGACTGGGTTGCGCCAGCCACTCTGGCCGGCATCCATCATGTATAAAGACATAATAAAACCCTAGACGTGTTTTAAAAAAACCCCTTCACTGTACAGGATTGCCTTCAGACGGCTTGGGAGTCGGAGAACTCCATACCCCCCAACATTTCTCCATTGAAAATAGGGACACCCTGAGGAAAAGAGATTAACAGTAATTCTTCAAGTGGGTTTGGCTATGCGTGGGTTAATGGGTTAATTGGTGAGCTCTGAGGTGAAGGGGAGGGTCAGATGCCTTGTCAATCAAAGAATGCCTTGTCAACCAACCAGAGGCAGCTTTGCAAACCCAGCAGCCTTCTCAACCAACCAGAGGCCGTTTGTCAAAGAATGCCTCGTCAACCAACCAGAGGCAGCTTTGCAAACCCAGCAGCCTTGTCAACCAACCAGAGGCCGTTTGTCAATGCCAGCAGCCTTCTCAACCAATCAGAGGCAGATTTGTCACTCCCAGCAGTAGGTATAAAACCAGCAGGCCATTGGCCTGCGCTCAGGCCATTGGCCTGCGCTCAGGCCATTGGCCTGCGCTCAGGCCATTGGCCTGCGCTCAGGCCATTGGCCTGCGCTCAGGCCATTGGCCTGCGCTCAGGCCATTGGCCTGCGCTCAGGCCATTGGCCTGCGCTCAGGCCATTGGCCTGCGCTCAGGCCATTGGCCTGCGCTCAGGCCATTGGCCTGCGCTCAGGCCATTGGCCTGCGCTCAGGCCATTGGCCTGCGCTCAGGCCATTGGCCTGCGCTCAGGCCATTGGCCTGCGCTCAGGCCATTGGCCTGCGCTCAGGCCATTGGCCTGCGCTCAGGCCACCCAATTTCTCTCTCTCTTTTCCCTCTGGATTTGACTTTTCTTCTCCTCCTCTCCCCCCCCCCCACCTAATCTCATTTTTTTTTGTTTGTTTTCTTTATTTCCTTTACCACTCTTTCCTTCTTTCACTCTCTTCCAGATTGTGCAAAGTTTCCTCTTTCCTTCCAGCTCCTTTTGTCTCATGCTTTTACAGTGGTCAGCCGAAAAGGAGGAGGAGGATTTCTATATGGTAAATGCTTCAAAGTGGGGACTTCATCTGTGGTATGTCACAAATGGGACCTGCAACCAAATGTTGCAGTGTGTTCTGCTGCTTCTGTTTAGAGTTCCAGCCAGCTCTTCCCTCCAAGTGTATTACACAATCACGCACATACACACACACACACACACAGAGAGACACAGGGACGCCCCATTCCATAATGATAATTTTATTCTTTATACCCCACACAACTGACTGGGTTGCGCCAGCCACTCTGGCCGGCATCCATCATGTATAAAGACATAATAAAACCCTAGACGTGTTTTAAAAAAACCCCTTCACTGTACAGGATTGCCTTCAGACGGCTTGGGAGTCGGAGAACTCCATACCCCCCAACATTTCTCCATTGAAAATAGGGACACCCTGAGGAAAAGAGATTAACAGTAATTCTTCAAGTGGGTTTGGCTATGCGTGGGTTAATGGGTTAATTGGTGAGCTCTGAGGTGAAGGGGAGGGTCAGATGCCTTGTCAATCAAAGAATGCCTTGTCAACCAACCAGAGGCAGCTTTGCAAACCCAGCAGCCTTCTCAACCAACCAGAGGCCGTTTGTCAAAGAATGCCTCGTCAACCAACCAGAGGCAGCTTTGCAAACCCAGCAGCCTTGTCAACCAACCAGAGGCCGTTTGTCAATGCCAGCAGCCTTCTCAACCAATCAGAGGCAGATTTGTCACTCCCAGCAGTAGGTATAAAACCAGCAGGCCTGGCCTGCGCTCAGGCCATTGGCCTGCGCTCAGGCCATTGGCCTGCGCCTCAGGCCATTGGCCTGCGCTCAGGCCATTGGCCTGCGCTCAGGCCATTGGCCTGCGCTCAGGCCATTGGCCTGCGCTCAGGCCATTGGCCTGCGCTCAGGCCATTGGCCTGCGCTCAGGCCATTGGCCTGCGCTCAGGCCATTGGCCTGCGCTCAGGCCATTGGCCTGCGCTCAGGCCATTGGCCTGCGCTCAGGCCATTGGCCTGCGCTCAGGCCATTGGCCTGCGCTCAGGCCATTGGCCTGCGCTCAGGCCATTGGCCTGCGCTCAGGCCATTGGCCTGCGCTCAGGCCATTGGCCTGCGCTCAGGCCATTGGCCTGCGCTCAGGCCATTGGCCTGCGCTCAGGCCATTGGCCTGCGCTCAGGCCACCCAATTTCTCTCTCTCTTTTCCCTCTGGATTTGACTTTTCTTCTCCTCCTCTCCCCCCCCCCACCTAATCTCATTTTTTTTTGTTTGTTTTCTTTATTTCCTTTACCACTCTTTCCTTCTTTCACTCTCTTCCAGATTGTGCAAAGTTTCCTCTTTCCTTCCAGCTCCTTTTGTCTCATGCTTTTACAGTGGTCAGCCGAAAAGGAGGAGGAGGATTTCTATATGGTAAATGCTTCAAAGTGGGGACTTCATCTGTGGTATGTCACAAATGGGACCTGCAACCAAATGTTGCAGTGTGTTCTGCTGCTTCTGTTTAGAGTTCCAGCCAGCTCTTCCCTCCAAGTGTATTACACAATCACGCACATACACACACACACACACACAGAGAGACACAGGGACGCCCCATTCCATAATGATAATTTTATTCTTTATACCCCACACAACTGACTGGGTTGCGCCAGCCACTCTGGCCGGCATCCATCATGTATAAAGACATAATAAAACCCTAGACGTGTTTTAAAAAAACCCCTTCACTGTACAGGATTGCCTTCAGACGGCTTGGGAGTCGGAGAACTCCATACCCCCCAACATTTCTCCATTGAAAATAGGGACACCCTGAGGAAAAGAGATTAACAGTAATTCTTCAAGTGGGTTTGGCTATGCGTGGGTTAATGGGTTAATTGGTGAGCTCTGAGGTGAAGGGGAGGGTCAGATGCCTTGTCAATCAAAGAATGCCTTGTCAACCAACCAGAGGCAGCTTTGCAAACCCAGCAGCCTTCTCAACCAACCAGAGGCCGTTTGTCAAAGAATGCCTCGTCAACCAACCAGAGGCAGCTTTGCAAACCCAGCAGCCTTGTCAACCAACCAGAGGCCGTTTGTCAATGCCAGCAGCCTTCTCAACCAATCAGAGGCAGATTTGTCACTCCCAGCAGTAGGTATAAAACCAGCAGGCCATTGGCCTGCGCTCAGGCCATTGGCCTGCGCTCAGGCCACCCAATTTCTCTCTCTCTTTTCCCTCTGGATTTGACTTTTCTTCTCCTCCTCTCCCCCCCCCACCTAATCTCATTTTTTTTTGTTTGTTTTCTTTATTTCCTTTACCACTCTTTCCTTCTTTCACTCTCTTCCAGATTGTGCAAAGTTTCCTCTTTCCTTCCAGCTCCTTTTGTCTCATGCTTTTACAGTGGTCAGCCGAAAAGGAGGAGGAGGATTTCTATATGGTAAATGCTTCAAAGTGGGGACTTCATCTGTGGTATGTCACAAATGGGACCTGCAACCAAATGTTGCAGTGTGTTCTGCTGCTTCTGTTTAGAGTTCCAGCCAGCTCTTCCCTCCAAGTGTATTACACAATCACGCACATACACACACACACACACACAGAGAGACACAGGGACGCCCCATTCCATAATGATAATTTTATTCTTTATACCCCACACAACTGACTGGGTTGCGCCAGCCACTCTGGCCGGCATCCATCATGTATAAAGACATAATAAAACCCTAGACGTGTTTTAAAAAAACCCCTTCACTGTACAGGATTGCCTTCAGACGGCTTGGGAGTCGGAGAACTCCATACCCCCCAACATTTCTCCATTGAAAATAGGGACACCCTGAGGAAAAGAGATTAACAGTAATTCTTCAAGTGGGTTTGGCTATGCGTGGGTTAATGGGTTAATTGGTGAGCTCTGAGGTGAAGGGGAGGGTCAGATGCCTTGTCAATCAAAGAATGCCTTGTCAACCAACCAGAGGCAGCTTTGCAAACCCAGCAGCCTTCTCAACCAACCAGAGGCCGTTTGTCAAAGAATGCCTCGTCAACCAACCAGAGGCAGCTTTGCAAACCCAGCAGCCTTGTCAACCAACCAGAGGCCGTTTGTCAATGCCAGCAGCCTTCTCAACCAATCAGAGGCAGATTTGTCACTCCCAGCAGTAGGTATAAAACCAGCAGGCCATTGGCCTGCGCTCAGGCCACCCAATTTCTCTCTCTCTTTTCCCTCTGGATTTGACTTTTCTTCTCCTCCTCTCCCCCCCCCACCTAATCTCATTTTTTTTTGTTTGTTTTCTTTATTTCCTTTACCACTCTTTCCTTCTTTCACTCTCTTCCAGATTGTGCAAAGTTTCCTCTTTCCTTCCAGCTCCTTTTGTCTCATGCTTTTACAGTGGTCAGCCGAAAAGGAGGAGGAGGATTTCTATATGGTAAATGCTTCAAAGTGGGGACTTCATCTGTGGTATGTCACAAATGGGACCTGCAACCAAATGTTGCAGTGTGTTCTGCTGCTTCTGTTTAGAGTTCCAGCCAGCTCTTCCCTCCAAGTGTATTACACAATCACGCACATACACACACACACACACACAGAGAGACACAGGGACGCCCCATTCCATAATGATAATTTTATTCTTTATACCCCACACAACTGACTGGGTTGCGCCAGCCACTCTGGCCGGCATCCATCATGTATAAAGACATAATAAAACCCTAGACGTGTTTTAAAAAAACCCCTTCACTGTACAGGATTGCCTTCAGACGGCTTGGGAGTCGGAGAACTCCATACCCCCCAACATTTCTCCATTGAAAATAGGGACACCCTGAGGAAAAGAGATTAACAGTAATTCTTCAAGTGGGTTTGGCTATGCGTGGGTTAATGGGTTAATTGGTGAGCTCTGAGGTGAAGGGGAGGGTCAGATGCCTTGTCAATCAAAGAATGCCTTGTCAACCAACCAGAGGCAGCTTTGCAAACCCAGCAGCCTTCTCAACCAACCAGAGGCCGTTTGTCAAAGAATGCCTCGTCAACCAACCAGAGGCAGCTTTGCAAACCCAGCAGCCTTGTCAACCAACCAGAGGCCGTTTGTCAATGCCAGCAGCCTTCTCAACCAATCAGAGGCAGATTTGTCACTCCCAGCAGTAGGTATAAAACCAGCAGGCCTGGCCTGCGCTCAGGCCATTGGCCTGCGCTCAGGCCATTGGCCTGCGCTCAGGCCATTGGCCTGCGCTCAGGCCATTGGCCTGCGCTCAGGCCATTGGCCTGCGCTCAGGCCATTGGCCTGCGCTCAGGCCATTGGCCTGCGCTCAGGCCATTGGCCTGCGCTCAGGCCATTGGCCTGCGCTCAGGCCATTGGCCTGCGCTCAGGCCATTGGCCTGCGCTCAGGCCATTGGCCTGCGCTCAGGCCATTGGCCTGCGCTCAGGCCATTGGCCTGCGCTCAGGCCACCCAATTTCTCTCTCTCTTTTCCCTCTGGATTTGACTTTTCTTCTCCTCCTCTCCCCCCCCACCTAATCTCATTTTTTTTTGTTTGTTTTCTTTATTTCCTTTACCACTCTTTCCTTCTTTCACTCTCTTCCAGATTGTGCAAAGTTTCCTCTTTCCTTCCAGCTCCTTTTGTCTCATGCTTTTACAGTGGTCAGCCGAAAAGGAGGAGGAGGATTTCTATATGGTAAATGCTTCAAAGTGGGGACTTCATCTGTGGTATGTCACAAATGGGACCTGCAACCAAATGTTGCAGTGTGTTCTGCTGCTTCTGTTTAGAGTTCCAGCCAGCTCTTCCCTCCAAGTGTATTACACAATCACGCACATACACACACACACACACACAGAGAGACACAGGGACGCCCCATTCCATAATGATAATTTTATTCTTTATACCCCACACAACTGACTGGGTTGCGCCAGCCACTCTGGCCGGCATCCATCATGTATAAAGACATAATAAAACCCTAGACGTGTTTTAAAAAAACCCCTTCACTGTACAGGATTGCCTTCAGACGGCTTGGGAGTCGGAGAACTCCATACCCCCCAACATTTCTCCATTGAAAATAGGGACACCCTGAGGAAAAGAGATTAACAGTAATTCTTCAAGTGGGTTTGGCTATGCGTGGGTTAATGGGTTAATTGGTGAGCTCTGAGGTGAAGGGGAGGGTCAGATGCCTTGTCAATCAAAGAATGCCTTGTCAACCAACCAGAGGCAGCTTTGCAAACCCAGCAGCCTTCTCAACCAACCAGAGGCCGTTTGTCAAAGAATGCCTCGTCAACCAACCAGAGGCAGCTTTGCAAACCCAGCAGCCTTGTCAACCAACCAGAGGCCGTTTGTCAATGCCAGCAGCCTTCTCAACCAATCAGAGGCAGATTTGTCACTCCCAGCAGTAGGTATAAAACCAGCAGGCCTGGCCTGCGCTCAGGCCATTGGCCTGCGCTCAGGCCATTGGCCTGCGCTCAGGCCATTGGCCTGCGCTCAGGCCATTGGCCTGCGCTCAGGCCATTGGCCTGCGCTCAGGCCATTGGCCTGCGCTCAGGCCATTGGCCTGCGCTCAGGCCATTGGCCTGCGCTCAGGCCATTGGCCTGCGCTCAGGCCATTGGCCTGCGCTCAGGCCATTGGCCTGCGCTCAGGCCATTGGCCTGCGCTCAGGCCATTGGCCTGCGCTCAGGCCATTGGCCTGCGCTCAGGCCATTGGCCTGCGCTCAGGCCATTGGCCTGCGCTCAGGCCACCCAATTTCTCTCTCTCTTTTCCCTCTGGATTTGACTTTTCTTCTCCTCCTCTCCCCCCCCCCCCACCTAATCTCATTTTTTTTTGTTTGTTTTCTTTATTTCCTTTACCACTCTTTCCTTCTTTCACTCTCTTCCAGATTGTGCAAAGTTTCCTCTTTCCTTCCAGCTCCTTTTGTCTCATGCTTTTACAGTGGTCAGCCGAAAAGGAGGAGGAGGATTTCTATATGGTAAATGCTTCAAAGTGGGGACTTCATCTGTGGTATGTCACAAATGGGACCTGCAACCAAATGTTGCAGTGTGTTCTGCTGCTTCTGTTTAGAGTTCCAGCCAGCTCTTCCCTCCAAGTGTATTACACAATCACGCACATACACACACACACACACACAGAGAGACACAGGGACGCCCCATTCCATAATGATAATTTTATTCTTTATACCCCACACAACTGACTGGGTTGCGCCAGCCACTCTGGCCGGCATCCATCATGTATAAAGACATAATAAAACCCTAGACGTGTTTTAAAAAAACCCCTTCACTGTACAGGATTGCCTTCAGACGGCTTGGGAGTCGGAGAACTCCATACCCCCCAACATTTCTCCATTGAAAATAGGGACACCCTGAGGAAAAGAGATTAACAGTAATTCTTCAAGTGGGTTTGGCTATGCGTGGGTTAATGGGTTAATTGGTGAGCTCTGAGGTGAAGGGGAGGGTCAGATGCCTTGTCAATCAAAGAATGCCTTGTCAACCAACCAGAGGCAGCTTTGCAAACCCAGCAGCCTTCTCAACCAACCAGAGGCCGTTTGTCAAAGAATGCCTCGTCAACCAACCAGAGGCAGCTTTGCAAACCCAGCAGCCTTGTCAACCAACCAGAGGCCGTTTGTCAATGCCAGCAGCCTTCTCAACCAATCAGAGGCAGATTTGTCACTCCCAGCGGTAGGTATAAAACCAGCAGGCCATTGGCCTGCGCTCAGGCCACTGCGCTCAGGCCACCCAATTTCTCTCTCTCTTTTCCCTCTGGATTTGACTTTTCTTCTCCTCCTCTCCCCCCCCCACCTAATCTCATTTTTTTTTGTTTGTTTTCTTTATTTCCTTTACCACTCTTTCCTTCTTTCACTCTCTTCCAGATTGTGCAAAGTTTCCTCTTTCCTTCCAGCTCCTTTTGTCTCATGCTTTTACAGTGGTCAGCCGAAAAGGAGGAGGAGGATTTCTATATGGTAAATGCTTCAAAGTGGGGACTTCATCTGTGGTATGTCACAAATGGGACCTGCAACCAAATGTTGCAGTGTGTTCTGCTGCTTCTGTTTAGAGTTCCAGCCAGCTCTTCCCTCCAAGTGTATTACACAATCACGCACATACACACACACACACACACAGAGAGACACAGGGACGCCCCATTCCATAATGATAATTTTATTCTTTATACCCCACACAACTGACTGGGTTGCGCCAGCCACTCTGGCCGGCATCCATCATGTATAAAGACATAATAAAACCCTAGACGTGTTTTAAAAAAACCCCTTCACTGTACAGGATTGCCTTCAGACGGCTTGGGAGTCGGAGAACTCCATACCCCCCAACATTTCTCCATTGAAAATAGGGACACCCTGAGGAAAAGAGATTAACAGTAATTCTTCAAGTGGGTTTGGCTATGCGTGGGTTAATGGGTTAATTGGTGAGCTCTGAGGTGAAGGGGAGGGTCAGATGCCTTGTCAATCAAAGAATGCCTTGTCAACCAACCAGAGGCAGCTTTGCAAACCCAGCAGCCTTCTCAACCAACCAGAGGCCGTTTGTCAAAGAATGCCTCGTCAACCAACCAGAGGCAGCTTTGCAAACCCAGCAGCCTTGTCAACCAACCAGAGGCCGTTTGTCAATGCCAGCAGCCTTCTCAACCAATCAGAGGCAGATTTGTCACTCCCAGCAGTAGGTATAAAACCAGCAGGCCTGGCCTGCGCTCAGGCCATTGGCCTGCGCTCAGGCCATTGGCCTGCGCTCAGGCCATTGGCCTGCGCTCAGGCCATTGGCCTGCGCTCAGGCCATTGGCCTGCGCTCAGGCCATTGGCCTGCGCTCAGGCCATTGGCCTGCGCTCAGGCCATTGGCCTGCGCTCAGGCCATTGGCCTGCGCTCAGGCCATTGGCCTGCGCTCAGGCCATTGGCCTGCGCTCAGGCCATTGGCCTGCGCTCAGGCCATTGGCCTGCGCTCAGGCCATTGGCCTGCGCTCAGGCCACCCAATTTCTCTCTCTCTTTTCCCTCTGGATTTGACTTTTCTTCTCCTCCTCTCCCCCCCCCACCTAATCTCATTTTTTTTTGTTTGTTTTCTTTATTTCCTTTACCACTCTTTCCTTCTTTCACTCTCTTCCAGATTGTGCAAAGTTTCCTCTTTCCTTCCAGCTCCTTTTGTCTCATGCTTTTACAGTGGTCAGCCGAAAAGGAGGAGGAGGATTTCTATATGGTAAATGCTTCAAAGTGGGGACTTCATCTGTGGTATGTCACAAATGGGACCTGCAACCAAATGTTGCAGTGTGTTCTGCTGCTTCTGTTTAGAGTTCCAGCCAGCTCTTCCCTCCAAGTGTATTACACAATCACGCACATACACACACACACACACACAGAGAGACACAGGGACGCCCCATTCCATAATGATAATTTTATTCTTTATACCCCACACAACTGACTGGGTTGCGCCAGCCACTCTGGCCGGCATCCATCATGTATAAAGACATAATAAAACCCTAGACGTGTTTTAAAAAAACCCCTTCACTGTACAGGATTGCCTTCAGACGGCTTGGGAGTCGGAGAACTCCATACCCCCCAACATTTCTCCATTGAAAATAGGGACACCCTGAGGAAAAGAGATTAACAGTAATTCTTCAAGTGGGTTTGGCTATGCGTGGGTTAATGGGTTAATTGGTGAGCTCTGAGGTGAAGGGGAGGGTCAGATGCCTTGTCAATCAAAGAATGCCTTGTCAACCAACCAGAGGCAGCTTTGCAAACCCAGCAGCCTTCTCAACCAACCAGAGGCCGTTTGTCAAAGAATGCCTCGTCAACCAACCAGAGGCAGCTTTGCAAACCCAGCAGCCTTGTCAACCAACCAGAGGCCGTTTGTCAATGCCAGCAGCCTTCTCAACCAATCAGAGGCAGATTTGTCACTCCCAGCAGTAGGTATAAAACCAGCAGGCCATTGGCCTGCGCTCAGGCCATTGGCCTGCGCTCAGGCCACCCAATTTCTCTCTCTCTTTTCCCTCTGGATTTGACTTTTCTTCTCCTCCTCTCCCCCCCCCCCACCTAATCTCATTTTTTTTTGTTTGTTTTCTTTATTTCCTTTACCACTCTTTCCTTCTTTCACTCTCTTCCAGATTGTGCAAAGTTTCCTCTTTCCTTCCAGCTCCTTTTGTCTCATGCTTTTACAGTGGTCAGCCGAAAAGGAGGAGGAGGATTTCTATATGGTAAATGCTTCAAAGTGGGGACTTCATCTGTGGTATGTCACAAATGGGACCTGCAACCAAATGTTGCAGTGTGTTCTGCTGCTTCTGTTTAGAGTTCCAGCCAGCTCTTCCCTCCAAGTGTATTACACAATCACGCACATACACACACACACACACACAGAGAGACACAGGGACGCCCCATTCCATAATGATAATTTTATTCTTTATACCCCACACAACTGACTGGGTTGCGCCAGCCACTCTGGCCGGCATCCATCATGTATAAAGACATAATAAAACCCTAGACGTGTTTTAAAAAAACCCCTTCACTGTACAGGATTGCCTTCAGACGGCTTGGGAGTCGGAGAACTCCATACCCCCCAACATTTCTCCATTGAAAATAGGGACACCCTGAGGAAAAGAGATTAACAGTAATTCTTCAAGTGGGTTTGGCTATGCGTGGGTTAATGGGTTAATTGGTGAGCTCTGAGGTGAAGGGGAGGGTCAGATGCCTTGTCAATCAAAGAATGCCTTGTCAACCAACCAGAGGCAGCTTTGCAAACCCAGCAGCCTTCTCAACCAACCAGAGGCCGTTTGTCAAAGAATGCCTCGTCAACCAACCAGAGGCAGCTTTGCAAACCCAGCAGCCTTGTCAACCAACCAGAGGCCGTTTGTCAATGCCAGCAGCCTTCTCAACCAATCAGAGGCAGATTTGTCACTCCCAGCGGTAGGTATAAAACCAGCAGGCCATTGGCCTGCGCTCAGGCCACTGCGCTCAGGCCACCCAATTTCTCTCTCTCTTTTCCCTCTGGATTTGACTTTTCTTCTCCTCCTCTCCCCCCCCCCACCTAATCTCATTTTTTTTTGTTTGTTTTCTTTATTTCCTTTACCACTCTTTCCTTCTTTCACTCTCTTCCAGATTGTGCAAAGTTTCCTCTTTCCTTCCAGCTCCTTTTGTCTCATGCTTTTACAGTGGTCAGCCGAAAAGGAGGAGGAGGATTTCTATATGGTAAATGCTTCAAAGTGGGGACTTCATCTGTGGTATGTCACAAATGGGACCTGCAACCAAATGTTGCAGTGTGTTCTGCTGCTTCTGTTTAGAGTTCCAGCCAGCTCTTCCCTCCAAGTGTATTACACAATCACGCACATACACACACACACACACACAGAGAGACACAGGGACGCCCCATTCCATAATGATAATTTTATTCTTTATACCCCACACAACTGACTGGGTTGCGCCAGCCACTCTGGCCGGCATCCATCATGTATAAAGACATAATAAAACCCTAGACGTGTTTTAAAAAAACCCCTTCACTGTACAGGATTGCCTTCAGACGGCTTGGGAGTCGGAGAACTCCATACCCCCCAACATTTCTCCATTGAAAATAGGGACACCCTGAGGAAAAGAGATTAACAGTAATTCTTCAAGTGGGTTTGGCTATGCGTGGGTTAATGGGTTAATTGGTGAGCTCTGAGGTGAAGGGGAGGGTCAGATGCCTTGTCAATCAAAGAATGCCTTGTCAACCAACCAGAGGCAGCTTTGCAAACCCAGCAGCCTTCTCAACCAACCAGAGGCCGTTTGTCAAAGAATGCCTCGTCAACCAACCAGAGGCAGCTTTGCAAACCCAGCAGCCTTGTCAACCAACCAGAGGCCGTTTGTCAATGCCAGCAGCCTTCTCAACCAATCAGAGGCAGATTTGTCACTCCCAGCAGTAGGTATAAAACCAGCAGGCCTGGCCTGCGCTCAGGCCATTGGCCTGCGCTCAGGCCATTGGCCTGCGCTCAGGCCATTGGCCTGCGCTCAGGCCATTGGCCTGCGCTCAGGCCATTGGCCTGCGCTCAGGCCATTGGCCTGCGCTCAGGCCATTGGCCTGCGCTCAGGCCATTGGCCTGCGCTCAGGCCATTGGCCTGCGCTCAGGCCATTGGCCTGCGCTCAGGCCATTGGCCTGCGCTCAGGCCATTGGCCTGCGCTCAGGCCATTGGCCTGCGCTCAGGCCATTGGCCTGCGCTCAGGCCATTGGCCTGCGCTCAGGCCACCCAATTTCTCTCTCTCTTTTCCCTCTGGATTTGACTTTTCTTCTCCTCCTCTCCCCCCCCCCACCTAATCTCATTTTTTTTTGTTTGTTTTCTTTATTTCCTTTACCACTCTTTCCTTCTTTCACTCTCTTCCAGATTGTGCAAAGTTTCCTCTTTCCTTCCAGCTCCTTTTGTCTCATGCTTTTACAGTGGTCAGCCGAAAAGGAGGAGGAGGATTTCTATATGGTAAATGCTTCAAAGTGGGGACTTCATCTGTGGTATGTCACAAATGGGACCTGCAACCAAATGTTGCAGTGTGTTCTGCTGCTTCTGTTTAGAGTTCCAGCCAGCTCTTCCCTCCAAGTGTATTACACAATCACGCACATACACACACACACACACACACACACAGAGAGACACAGGGACGCCCCATTCCATAATGATAATTTTATTCTTTATACCCCACACAACTGACTGGGTTGCGCCAGCCACTCTGGCCGGCATCCATCATGTATAAAGACATAATAAAACCCTAGACGTGTTTTAAAAAAACCCCTTCACTGTACAGGATTGCCTTCAGACGGCTTGGGAGTCGGAGAACTCCATACCCCCCAACATTTCTCCATTGAAAATAGGGACACCCTGAGGAAAAGAGATTAACAGTAATTCTTCAAGTGGGTTTGGCTATGCGTGGGTTAATGGGTTAATTGGTGAGCTCTGAGGTGAAGGGGAGGGTCAGATGCCTTGTCAATCAAAGAATGCCTTGTCAACCAACCAGAGGCAGCTTTGCAAACCCAGCAGCCTTCTCAACCAACCAGAGGCCGTTTGTCAAAGAATGCCTCGTCAACCAACCAGAGGCAGCTTTGCAAACCCAGCAGCCTTGTCAACCAACCAGAGGCCGTTTGTCAATGCCAGCAGCCTTCTCAACCAATCAGAGGCAGATTTGTCACTCCCAGCAGTAGGTATAAAACCAGCAGGCCTGGCCTGCGCTCAGGCCACCCAATTTCTCTCTCTCTTTTCCCTCTGGATTTGACTTTTCTTCTCCTCCTCTCCCCCCCCCCCACCTAATCTCATTTTTTTTTGTTTGTTTTCTTTATTTCCTTTACCACTCTTTCCTTCTTTCACTCTCTTCCAGATTGTGCAAAGTTTCCTCTTTCCTTCCAGCTCCTTTTGTCTCATGCTTTTACAGTGGTCAGCCGAAAAGGAGGAGGAGGATTTCTATATGGTAAATGCTTCAAAGTGGGGACTTCATCTGTGGTATGTCACAAATGGGACCTGCAACCAAATGTTGCAGTGTGTTCTGCTGCTTCTGTTTAGAGTTCCAGCCAGCTCTTCCCTCCAAGTGTATTACACAATCACGCACATACACACACACACACACACAGAGAGACACAGGGACGCCCCATTCCATAATGATAATTTTATTCTTTATACCCCACACAACTGACTGGGTTGCGCCAGCCACTCTGGCCGGCATCCATCATGTATAAAGACATAATAAAACCCTAGACGTGTTTTAAAAAAACCCCTTCACTGTACAGGATTGCCTTCAGACGGCTTGGGAGTCGGAGAACTCCATACCCCCCAACATTTCTCCATTGAAAATAGGGACACCCTGAGGAAAAGAGATTAACAGTAATTCTTCAAGTGGGTTTGGCTATGCGTGGGTTAATGGGTTAATTGGTGAGCTCTGAGGTGAAGGGGAGGGTCAGATGCCTTGTCAATCAAAGAATGCCTTGTCAACCAACCAGAGGCAGCTTTGCAAACCCAGCAGCCTTCTCAACCAACCAGAGGCCGTTTGTCAAAGAATGCCTCGTCAACCAACCAGAGGCAGCTTTGCAAACCCAGCAGCCTTGTCAACCAACCAGAGGCCGTTTGTCAATGCCAGCAGCCTTCTCACCCAATCAGAGGCAGATTTGTCACTCCCAGCAGTAGGTATAAAACCAGCAGGCCATTGGCCTGCGCTCAGGCCACCCAATTTCTCTCTCTCTTTTCCCTCTGGATTTGACTTTTCTTCTCCTCCTCTCCCCCCCCCCCACCTAATCTCATTTTTTTTTGTTTGTTTTCTTTATTTCCTTTACCACTCTTTCCTTCTTTCACTCTCTTCCAGATTGTGCAAAGTTTCCTCTTTCCTTCCAGCTCCTTTTGTCTCATGCTTTTACAGTGGTCAGCCGAAAAGGAGGAGGAGGATTTCTATATGGTAAATGCTTCAAAGTGGGGACTTCATCTGTGGTATGTCACAAATGGGACCTGCAACCAAATGTTGCAGTGTGTTCTGCTGCTTCTGTTTAGAGTTCCAGCCAGCTCTTCCCTCCAAGTGTATTACACAATCACGCACATACACACACACACACACACAGAGAGACACAGGGACGCCCCATTCCATAATGATAATTTTATTCTTTATACCCCACACAACTGACTGGGTTGCGCCAGCCACTCTGGCCGGCATCCATCATGTATAAAGACATAATAAAACCCTAGACGTGTTTTAAAAAAACCCCTTCACTGTACAGGATTGCCTTCAGACGGCTTGGGAGTCGGAGAACTCCATACCCCCCAACATTTCTCCATTGAAAATAGGGACACCCTGAGGAAAAGAGATTAACAGTAATTCTTCAAGTGGGTTTGGCTATGCGTGGGTTAATGGGTTAATTGGTGAGCTCTGAGGTGAAGGGGAGGGTCAGATGCCTTGTCAATCAAAGAATGCCTTGTCAACCAACCAGAGGCAGCTTTGCAAACCCAGCAGCCTTCTCAACCAACCAGAGGCCGTTTGTCAAAGAATGCCTCGTCAACCAACCAGAGGCAGCTTTACAAACCCAGCAGCCTTGTCAACCAACCAGAGGCCGTTTGTCAATGCCAGCAGCCTTCTCAACCAATCAGAGGCAGATTTGTCACTCCCAGCAGTAGGTATAAAACCAGCAGGCCTGGCCTGCGCTCAGGCCATTGGCCTGCGCTCAGGCCATTGGCCTGCGCTCAGGCCATTGGCCTGCGCTCAGGCCATTGGCCTGCGCTCAGGCCATTGGCCTGCGCTCAGGCCATTGGCCTGCGCTCAGGCCATTGGCCTGCGCTCAGGCCATTGGCCTGCGCTCAGGCCATTGGCCTGCGCTCAGGCCATTGGCCTGCGCTCAGGCCATTGGCCTGCGCTCAGGCCATTGGCCTGCGCTCAGGCCATTGGCCTGCGCTCAGGCCATTGGCCTGCGCTCAGGCCATTGGCCTGCGCTCAGGCCACCCAATTTCTCTCTCTCTTTTCCCTCTGGATTTGACTTTTCTTCTCCTCCTCTCCCCCCCCCCACCTAATCTCATTTTTTTTTTGTTTGTTTTCTTTATTTCCTTTACCACTCTTTCCTTCTTTCACTCTCTTCCAGATTGTGCAAAGTTTCCTCTTTCCTTCCAGCTCCTTTTGTCTCATGCTTTTACAGTGGTCAGCCGAAAAGGAGGAGGAGGATTTCTATATGGTAAATGCTTCAAAGTGGGGACTTCATCTGTGGTATGTCACAAATGGGACCTGCAACCAAATGTTGCAGTGTGTTCTGCTGCTTCTGTTTAGAGTTCCAGCCAGCTCTTCCCTCCAAGTGTATTACACAATCACGCACATACACACACACACACACACAGAGAGACACAGGGACGCCCCATTCCATAATGATAATTTTATTCTTTATACCCCACACAACTGACTGGGTTGCGCCAGCCACTCTGGCCGGCATCCATCATGTATAAAGACATAATAAAACCCTAGACGTGTTTTAAAAAAACCCCTTCACTGTACAGGATTGCCTTCAGACGGCTTGGGAGTCGGAGAACTCCATACCCCCCAACATTTCTCCATTGAAAATAGGGACACCCTGAGGAAAAGAGATTAACAGTAATTCTTCAAGTGGGTTTGGCTATGCGTGGGTTAATGGGTTAATTGGTGAGCTCTGAGGTGAAGGGGAGGGTCAGATGCCTTGTCAATCAAAGAATGCCTTGTCAACCAACCAGAGGCAGCTTTGCAAACCCAGCAGCCTTCTCAACCAACCAGAGGCCGTTTGTCAAAGAATGCCTCGTCAACCAACCAGAGGCAGCTTTGCAAACCCAGCAGCCTTGTCAACCAACCAGAGGCCGTTTGTCAATGCCAGCAGCCTTCTCAACCAATCAGAGGCAGATTTGTCACTCCCAGCAGTAGGTATAAAACCAGCAGGCCATTGGCCTGCGCTCAGGCCACCCAATTTCTCTCTCTCTTTTCCCTCTGGATTTGACTTTTCTTCTCCTCCTCTCCCCCCCCCCACCTAATCTCATTTTTTTTTGTTTGTTTTCTTTATTTCCTTTACCACTCTTTCCTTCTTTCACTCTCTTCCAGATTGTG
Organism: Podarcis liolepis; assembly: GCF_965112155.1. NCBI lineage: Eukaryota > Metazoa > Chordata > Lepidosauria > Squamata > Lacertidae > Podarcis > Podarcis liolepis. The sequence continues at coordinate 1,244 of NW_028148708.1, read as the reverse complement.
CAAAGTTTCCTCTTTCCTTCCAGCTCCTTTTGTCTCATGCTTTTACAGTGGTCAGCCGAAAAGGAGGAGGAGGATTTCTATATGGTAAATGCTTCAAAGTGGGGACTTCATCTGTGGTATGTCACAAATGGGACCTGCAACCAAATGTTGCAGTGTGTTCTGCTGCTTCTGTTTAGAGTTCCAGCCAGCTCTTCCCTCCAAGTGTATTACACAATCACGCACATACACACACACACACACACAGAGAGACACAGGGACGCCCCATTCCATAATGATAATTTTATTCTTTATACCCCACACAACTGACTGGGTTGCGCCAGCCACTCTGGCCGGCATCCATCATGTATAAAGACATAATAAAACCCTAGACGTGTTTTAAAAAAACCCCTTCACTGTACAGGATTGCCTTCAGACGGCTTGGGAGTCGGAGAACTCCATACCCCCCAACATTTCTCCATTGAAAATAGGGACACCCTGAGGAAAAGAGATTAACAGTAATTCTTCAAGTGGGTTTGGCTATGCGTGGGTTAATGGGTTAATTGGTGAGCTCTGAGGTGAAGGGGAGGGTCAGATGCCTTGTCAATCAAAGAATGCCTTGTCAACCAACCAGAGGCAGCTTTGCAAACCCAGCAGCCTTCTCAACCAACCAGAGGCCGTTTGTCAAAGAATGCCTCGTCAACCAACCAGAGGCAGCTTTGCAAACCCAGCAGCCTTGTCAACCAACCAGAGGCCGTTTGTCAATGCCAGCAGCCTTCTCAACCAATCAGAGGCAGATTTGTCACTCCCAGCAGTAGGTATAAAACCAGCAGGCCATTGGCCTGTGCTCAGGCCATTGGCCTGCGCTCAGGCCACCCAATTTCTCTCTCTCTTTTCCCTCTGGATTTGACTTTTCTTCTCCTCCTCTCCCCCCCCCACCTAATCTCATTTTTTTTTGTTTGTTTTCTTTATTTCCTTTACCACTCTTTCCTTCTTTCACTCTCTTCCAGATTGTGCAAAGTTTCCTCTTTCCTTCCAGCTCCTTTTGTCTCATGCTTTTACAGTGGTCAGCCGAAAAGGAGGAGGAGGATTTCTATATGGTAAATGCTTCAAAGTGGGGACTTCATCTGTGGTATGTCACAAATGGGACCTGCAACCAAATGTTGCAGTGTGTTCTGCTGCTTCTGTTTAGAGTTCCAGCCAGCTCTTCCCTCCAAGTGTATTACACAATCACGCACATACACACACACACACACACAGAGAGACAC
>NW_028148709.1:2500-5000 GCF_965112155.1 Podarcis liolepis | reverse complement strand
ACCCTAACCCTAACCCTAACCCTAACCCTAACCCTAACCCTAACCCTACCCTAACCCTAACCCTAACCCTAACCCTAACCCTAACCCTAACCCTAACCCTAACCCTAACCCTAACCCTAACCCTTACCCTAACCCTAACCCTAACCCTAACCCTACCCCTTAACCTAACCCTAACCCTAACCCTAACCCTAACCCTAACCCTAACCCTAACCCTAACCCTAACCCTAACCCTAACCCTAACCCTAACCCTAACCCTAACCCTACCCTAACCCTAACCCTAACCCTAACCCTAACCCTAACCCTAACCCTAACCCTAACCCTAACCCTAACCCTAACCCTAACCCTAACCTAACCCTACCACTTAACCTAACCCTAACGCTACCGTAACCCTAACCCCTAACCCCTTACCCTAACCCTAACCCTAACCCTAACCCTAACCCTAACCCTAACCCTAACCCTAACCCTAACCCTAACCCTAACCCTACCCTAACCCTAACCTTAACCCTAACCCTAACCCTACCCTAACCTAACCCTAACCCTAACCCTAACCCTAACCCTAACCGTAACCCCTAACCGTACCTCTAACTTTGACCCTACCCCTTAACCTAACCCTAACCCCTAACTTTAACCCTAACCCTAACCCTAACCCTAACCCTAACCCTATCCCTAACCCTAACCCTAACCCTAACCCTAACCCTAACCCTAACCCTAACCCTAACCCTAACCTAACCCTACCACTTAACCTAACCCTAACGCTACCCTAACCCTAACCCCTAACCCCTTACCCTAACCCTAACCCTAACCCTAACCCTAACCCTAGCCCTAGCCCTAACCCTAACCCTAACCCTAACCCTAACCCTTAACCTAACCCTAACCCTTAACCTAACCCTAACCCTAACCCTAACCCTAACCCTAACCCTAACCCTAACCCTAACCCTAACCCTAACCCTAACCCTAACCCTAACCCTTAACCTAACCCTAACCCTAACCCTAACCCTAACCCTAACCCTAACCCTAACCCTAACCCTAACCCTAACCCTAACCCTAACCCTACCCTAACCCTAACCCTAACCCTAACCCTAACCCTAACCCTAACCCTAACCCTAACCCTAACCCTAACCCTAACCCTAACCTAACCCTACCACTTAACCTAACCCTAACGCTACCCTAACCCTAACCCCTAACCCCTAACCCCTTACCCTAACCCTAACCCTAACCCTAACCCTAACCCTAACCCTAACCCTAACCCTAACCCTAACCCTAACCTAACCCTAACCCTAACCCTAACCCTAACCCTAACCCTAACCCTAACCCTAACCCTAACCCTAACCCTAACCTAACCCTACCACTTAACCTAACCCTAACGCTACCCTAACCCTAACCCCTAACCCCTAACCCCTTACCCTAACCCTAACCCTAACCCTAACCCTAACCCTAACCCTAACCCTAACCCTAACCCTAACCTAACCCTAACCCTAACCCTAACCCTAACCCTAACCCTAACCCTAACCGTAACCCCTAACCGTACCTCTAACTTTGATCCTACCTGTCAGAGCTGCTTGAAGATCCTAGCTCACAGAGGATCACGCTAGCCAGCGATCATTAAGTAAAAGTCTTTATTGAATTACAGTTTCCATTCTCACGCTGCTGCGCGCAACTCTACGTCTAGTAGCTAGATCGGCGAAGCTCCGTCTGAGTCTCCGCCCCGTGTGCACCAACTTAATATCCTAGCCTTGCTCCACCTTTTCCGCCTGACTGTCCTCCTCTGGGTCCCTCTACCCCCCGGGGCTTCTTCCTTCCGGGATTCTTCTGACGCTGACCCGGACCCTCCTGCCTCCTTGCGCCGGGCTTTAGGACCTGGTTCCCTTTCGGGGCTGCTTACTGCGCCGCCTTCCTCTGCATTTGAACTTGGCGCGCGCGCCCAACCTTCCACTTTCCTCTTAACCGTTTCTTCGCTCCCCGATGGAGGTGTGGCCACTCCTGACTCATGCCCTCCCTCCTGTGGTGAGCTGCCAGCGCTTCCCCCCTGGCTCCCATCCTCTTCCCTGCTCCCTGGCGGTGACGCTGGTCCCGATTTCCAGCTGCTCTCCCCTGAGTCCCCTCTGGCTCTATCTTCCTGGGGTGCCCCCCTAGACTCCCCCCTTGCCCTGGCCACTGGTGCTCCTTTCTGTGAATCCTCTGATTCACTGGAAAGACTAGGAGATCTCGGGTCGTCGTCATCACTTATCTTTTCTTCTGCCTCCTCCCCTTCGCTCTCTGTTTCCTCCCTTGCCCGTGCCTCTGCTCCTAAACCCCTGACACTACCCCTTAACCTAACCCTAACCCCTAACTTTAACCTTAACCCTAACCCTAACCCTAACCCTAACCCTAACCCTAACCCTAACCCTAACCCTAACCCTAACCCTAACCCTAACCCTAACCCTAACCCTAACCCTATCCCTAACCCTAACCCTAACCCTAACCCTAACCCTAACCCTAACCCTAACCCTAACCTAACCCT
>NW_028148710.1:10000-12500 GCF_965112155.1 Podarcis liolepis | reverse complement strand
AAGGACAACTATGAAAAATGCTGGTCAGAAATTAAAAAAGATTTAGAAATATGGTCAAATTTGAAACTGTCAATGTTAGGCCGAATTGCAGTAATTAAAATGAATGTATTGCCTAGAATGTTATTTTTGTTTCAGACCTTGCAGATTATTGATAAGATGGAATGTTTTAAGAGGTGGCACAAAGATATCTCGAAATTTGTCTGGCAGGGCAAAAAGCCCCGAATTAAATTTAAAATATTGACAGATGTTAAGGAAAGAGGGGGTTTTGCCCTGCCGGACCTAAAATTGTACTATGAGGCAGCAGCTTTTTGCTGGCTCAAAGAATGGATGCTCCTCGAGAACACGGACATCTTGGATCTGGAAGGTTTCAATAACGCTTTTGGTTGGCATGCATATCTTTGGTATGGTAAAGTTAACAGTGCCTTTAAAAATCACATTGTCAGAAAAGCATTGTTTAATGTTTGGATAAGATATAAAGATCTATTGGAAAACAAAACCCCCAGATGGGTGTCGCCAGTGGAGGCTAAAGCAGTGAAGAAACTCAATATGGAGGTCGGATGGCCGAAGTATTGGGAAATTTTAGAACAGGATGGAGATAAGTTCAAACTACAAAGTCAGGAGAAATTGAAGCATAAAGTAGAAAATTGGTTCCAATACCGCCAAATAATGGAATTTTTTAAACAGGACAGGAAAGTCGGTTTCCAGGTGGAAAAATCAAAATTAGAAACTGAACTGTTAGAACCCAACACTAAGAATTTATCTAGAATGTACAACTTGTTGTTGAAATGGAATACACAGGATGAAACAGTTAAATCGGCAATGATTAAGTGGGCTCAGGATGTTGGACACAATATTATGTCAGCTGACTGGGAATGGTTATGGAACACCGGTATAAAATTTACGGCATGTAATGCCTTAAAGGAAAACATTATGAAAATGGTATACAGGTGGTACATGACCCCAGTCAAGCTGGCAAAAATCTATCATTTGCCCGATAACAAATGTTGGAAGTGTAAAGAGACTGAAGGTACCTTTTATCACCTTTGGTGGACATGCCCGAAGATTAAGGCCTTCTGGGAGATGATCTATAATGAAATGAAGAAGGTACTTAAATGTACCTTCCCTAAAAAACCAGAGGCCTTTCTCTTGGGCATTGTCGGCCAATTGGTGACAAAGAAAGATAGAGCTTTTTTCATGTATGCCACAACAGCAGCAAGAATACTCATCGCAAAGTATTGGAAGACACAAGATTTACCCACTTTGGAAGAATGGCAGATGAAAGTGATGGACTATATGACACTGGCCGAGATGACAGGCAGAATCCGTGACCAACGAAAAGAGACGGTGGAAGAAGAATGGAGAAAATTTAAAAGTTATCTTAAGGACTACTACAAACTTAATGAATGCTAAAATGCCGTGGTTTCCAGAAACAAAGGGGTACAGGGATATAAGGTTAGATTATAAAAGAGGACTAACAGGATAGAGATTGGAAAGTAACAATTGGGAGTTGCTAGTTGAACTACGGACATTGGGATGCAGAGAGGGGGGGTATGGGGAAGTCCAAGAAAAGAGGTTTATGAAAATATGTTTGAAACTATACGTGTATGTTTGTCATTTTTAATGTTTGTTTGTTTTTCTTAAAAATGTTGTAAAACCAATAAAAATTTTATAAAAAAAAAAAAAGGGGTAGGGGTTGGGGTTGGGGTAGGGGTTGCGGTTGGGGTAGGGATTGGGGTTGGGGTTGGGGTTAGGGTTAGGGTTAGGGTTAGGGTTAGGGTTAGGGTTAGGGTTAGGGTTAGGGTTAGAGTTCGAGTTCGAGTTCGAGTTCGAGTTCGAGTTAGAGTTAGGGTTAGGGTTAGGGTTAGGGTTCGGGTTAGGGTTAGGGTTAGGGTTAGGGTTAGGGTTAGGGTTAGGGTTAGGGTTAGGGTTAGGGTTAGGGTGAGGGGTAGGGGTAGGGGTAGGGGTTGGGGTTGGGGTTAGGGTTAGGGGTATCGGTTGGGGTTGGGGTTGGGGTTGGTCTTAGGGGTAGGGGTTATGGTTTGGGTTTGGGTTAGGGTTAGGGTTAAGGTTAAGGTTAAGGTTAGTGTTAGGGTTAGGGTTAGGGTTAGGGTTAGGGTGAGGGGTAGGGGTAGGGGTTGGGGTTGGGGTTGGGGTTAGAGTTAGGGGTATCGGTTGGGGTTGGGGTTGGTCTTAGGGGTAGGGGTAGGGGTTTGGGTTAGGGTTAGGGTTACGGTTACGGTTGGGGTTAGGGGTTGGGGTAGGGGTAGGGGTAAGGGTGGGAGTTGGGGTTGGGGTTGGGATTAGGGTTAGGGTTAGGGTTAGGGTTAGGGTTAGGGTTAGGGTTAGGGCTAGGCCTAGGCCTAGGGCTAGGGCTAGGGCTAGGGTTAGGGGTAGGGGTAGGGGTAGGGGTAGGGGTAGGGGTAGGGGTAGGGGTAGGGGTAGGGGTAGGGTTAGGGTTAGGGCTATAGTTAGGGTTAGGGTTGGGGTTGGGGTTAGGGTT
>NW_028148711.1:0-54000 GCF_965112155.1 Podarcis liolepis | reverse complement strand
GATCAGTTGCGCCGCCTCTCTCTGCGTCCTGAGAGAGAAACACCATAAATTCTGAGAAAAATCATCTGCCATCGTTAGCAGAAACCTGGCCCCACCCAGACTCTCACACTTCATTGGCCCTGTAAGGTCTGTGTGAACCAACTCAAAAGGTTTTGTGGCTACCCTCTTTACTCCGGGAAACCTGCACCTTTGAACCTTGCTGCATGCCCTGCACACTAGGGACCTCCCACATTCTCGGAGTTTGCATCCTTCAGTGCAGCTGGGTTGCTTCTTAACATCTTCCAAACAAGCATGAGACATTCTCTTGTGCCATATATGAACACATGAATCATGGCTGGGAACACTAGCACACTGCGCCCGTGCTTTTCCTGCATTCCCACCACCCTCCAGAGGTGTCTCCAGAACAAAGAGATTGTCCTTGCCCTCCACGTTGACAAGCAGCTTCCCCCCTCTGGAAATAGAACAGGTGTTATTTTCAAAACAAATTTTGTACCCCTGCTTCATAAGAGCAGGTATCGATAACAGGCAACACTTCATCCCTGGTACAATGAAGCACTCCAGCTCCGCCTGCAAAACAGAAACATAAACATTTCCAACATTAGAAACATTCTTTTTTGTGCCATCAGCTAATGTAACAGTCATTCCACTTGAAACAGCCCTGCAATTCCGCAGCTCCCCAGCAGATGGCGTTATCAGGTGATGACTGGCACCCGAATCCAACACCCACTTCACAGCTGTGTCCCTGCCGGCATTGCTCTGTAGCATTGCCATGCCAACAAACGTCTTGCTGCACCTGTCCTTGGCAGCGTCCGAAACCGCAACTTCTCCCGTTGCTCCGAAGACTGGACTTATCTCAGAGTTCCCAGACAGCTCTGCAGCACGTATCTCCCTCTGCAGCAGATGGCTGACCTTGAAGCCTTTAGCTGTGTCCTGTTTCCCAGGCTTCGACTTACGACGCAAACAACTCTTGGCAGCCTTTGGAACAAGAGGCTTTTCTGTGCTTTTACTGCTCACCGCCCCCCCACTGCTCCCAGGGCTCCCAGGACGCTTTCCTGCACCCCCAGTGATGGGTAAAGGGCCCCCAGCAGCTTGCCTCTCTCCAAGCTCCTCACGCAGACACGTTGCATCACCTGCGCAGCTTTTAGACTCTGCAAAACTGGCAGCAACAGCACCTTCGCCCCCCTCAGGGGTCCCACAGCCTTTCCCAGCTGTGCACCGGCTTCCACGAAAGTGATCAGTGCTCTCTTGCCTCTCCTGTTCTGATGCAGCCATCTCCCGGCCCTTGCTTCCGCCCCCAGCTTTGCACACTTCCTGGAGAGCTAGCCACGCGGTCTCAGGCTTCCTTGCATCCAGAACTACAGGCCTTAAATCAGCACTTACATTCTCAGCCAGAAACGCCAGAACACGCTCCTCAGCTTCACGTTGGCTTGCAACTGCCCCAGCTGACGAAGACATCGGCTTGACCAATTCCCAGAGCTTGGCTCCAACCAGGGACAACTCTGCTAAATAACTCCACTCCAGCCACGTTTGGATTGTTAACTTCGCACATGGCAGCTTAAGCTCAAAGCCATGTTCCTGGGACTGAGCCATCTCCTTCTCCCCCGGGGTAAGCGTACTCACGACAGCATCAGCTTCCTCCGGCCTCCGGCAGATCGGCTCAGGCAGACCGCTTCTTCCCAGCGAGCTCCTTCCAGCTTCAAAGACAGCAAAGCTCCGGCTGGCCCCAGCAACTTTCCTGCTGGCTTTCCCCCACACGTGGGACGTTCCTGCAATGCTTCAAAGCGTTGGCAAACAGGACCCATAACCTATGGCAACGCAGAGGCTAAAGTTGCCATGAGTGCCAAGAAAAACAAACATGGAGTCCAGCACGCTTCCCTGCGCAGCTCTGCAGCCTGTCCGTGCTGATCCAAAAATCCTTCCTGCCTCTGCCTCTTGCCAGTAGCAGAGATAAACACAGCGGTGAAGCAATTGCAGCATGTGGGTAATAAATCCAGACACACAGGCGTTCTTATCTTCTTAGCCTTTAATCATGAAGTAAAACAGCTCTTAAATCAACCTGGCGAGAACTGACACATCTTGCGTCCTCTCTCCGCAAAAGCGAAACCAGACAGAAACACTCGGCGTCAAACCACTCCCCGTATGTGTTTCTAACCACGCCTCAGGAAAGAGACGTCACCAGAACTCTTTAACCCTGTGAGTTCTGAAACCAATAACAGGGGGGAAATGTGGGAATTTTCCAGAGTTACCCAGAGGAGGATGAAGGTGATGTGAAGAAAGCAGATAATGTTGAGGAAGCTGAGGAAGCTGAGGATGATCAGAGTTCGGATTCCAGCTCAGTGGGCGGCGCTGCTGCTGATGTCAGTGACAGTGATGACACAGCAGACATAAGAGCGCAAAGGCCTCAGTCAGACCATCTGATGCGTCTGACAATGAACTGGAAGAACCACTGTTCGCCATTGGTCACTTTTCTCCTAAGAAAGAGGAGATGAGTCCAGAAGACTTGCGTCTAGTACGCAGATCTGAAAGAACCACAAAGGGCAGACCTCCAAAGACATTTGCTGATGAGTTTGCTAAGACAGCAACTGCTGTTCTTAGTAGCTCAGAGAAGGTATGGGAACCTTCAAGCTTCAAAGAGGTTCAGGAGTTAACCTCTAAAGATGCTGAGCCTTGGCTTAATGCCATGAAGGCTGAAGTTGATTCCTTGAATAGGAACCAAACTTGGGAACTGGTACCGGTAGTCCCAGGAATGAGACTGGTTGGCAGCAAATGGGTCTTCAAGGCCAAGACAGACCAGAATGGCAAGGTTGTCAGACACAAAGCCAGATTGGTTGCCAGAGGTTTTTCACAGGTACCAGGACAGGATTACCACGAGACCTATTCACCCACAGTCAAATATGAGAGCATTCGGCTGATGCTCAAGATAGCTGCAGAGGAGAAACTGCATGTTTCCCATCATGACATTAATACAGCTTTTTTGTACGGGATTTTAGGGGAGGAGCTGTTTATGCTTCCACCTGATGGGATGCAGACACAGAAGGGAATGGTCTGTAAACTGCGGAAATCCTTATATGGTCTTGTAATGGGAATTGGGGTTGCTCATGCGTAAAGGATGCTGAAGTTCTAGGCAACGTTGCCTGGCTAAACCTTTCCCTGGCTGGACAGCCCTTTCTCCATGGCTGTATCAGTCGCTGGCAGAATCCGTCAGTGGGCGTTTCCTGAATTTCTTCCAACATAAAAATTCCTTGACGCCCAGTCTCCGCCTAGCCTCCCTGCGCGGAAGCTTTCTGCACAGAGTAGGCGTAGCCAGCGGAGGTCCTGGACTCTCCCCGCTGGTCTCTGTGGAAGATTCTTGGAGCCCTGTCTCCTAAGTCCTTCCCTGATCCCCTTCCTCCCCGGTGTCACGCCGATAACCTTCCCCAAAGGGAGTGTTCTCTCTCCCTCTACTGGTCCCTTCTCCTGCATGGTCGGGGAGCCTTACCTCCACTCTTGGCTCCGATGGCAGTTCCCTGACAGGTCTGAAGCAGAGTGCCAGGTGTTGGAACACAAAGCTCACTGAGACATTGCTTTCTCTAGGTTTTCACCAGGGCAAAGCTGATCCATGTGTGTTTGTCAAGGAGGAGGGGCAAAACAAACTGTATTGTTTATGTTTTGTTGATGATCTTCTGATGTTTTGGAAGAATCAGGCTTTTTATCAAAGCACACTAGCTCAGCTGAAGGAGCACTTTGGCATGAAGGATCTTGGTGAGGTATCCAACTATCTTTCTCTGCAGGTGGAGAGGGACCAAGCAGGTAATTTTCTGGTACACCAAACACAGAAAATTGCTGATGTATTAACCAGGTTGAATTTGGTTGATGCAAACCCAGCAGACACACCGATGGTGACAGGTTACCAGGTAGACAGTACTGCTGAAGTGTTTTCTGACACTACGCTGTACAGATGCATTCTAGGCAAGTTGAATTTCATTGCTAGATGTTCAAGACCCGACATAGCTGTAAGCACTAACCTGCTTAGCAGACATGCTAACAATCCTACTGTTCAGGATTGGAAAGCTCTGAAGCGCATAGCCCGCTATTTGAAAGGGACTTTGCACTACAGGCTGAGGTTCACCAGTCAGAAGACTGGAGGTCTTGAAATCTTTGCAGATGCAAGTTTTGGAAGTGACACCACGGATGGTACTAGCACTTCTGGAGTATGCTACATGTACAACCACTGCCTGTTTGACTGGTTGTGCAGGAAGCAGACGACAGTAAGCCTAAGTTCCTGTGAAGCAGAACTCAATGCTCTGTCATTTTCACTCATGGATTGTGAATGGTTGATGCAACTGTTTAAGGACATCAGAGTTTCTGTGAAATGTCCTGTACAAGTGTATCAAGACAATAGATCGTGTTTGGCTTTGCTGAACTCAGAGAGTTGCAAGCAAAGAACCAAGTACTTGCCGATTAAGCTACATCGTGCAAGAGAGTGTATTCAGAATGGACTCATTCAGGTGTCCTACATGCCAGGAAATGAAATTCCTGCTGATCTGTTGTCTAAGGTTGTTAACAGAGAACAACTTAAGGTTTACGTACAAAGGTTGCAATTGGGTTGAACCACAGGTACTACAGGTTACACGGAAAGGGGGAGGATGTTAGGATATTTCCGTTCCACCTTAAAAGGGAGCAGGATGTTTGTGTCACAGCCTGCGTATTTCCTGTTTTCACAGGATGTTTCTGTTGTGTCTTTTGCTTTCGTTTTCTCACTCTCTGTCTCTGGAGACACTGACGCAGGCAGTCATGTCTTTCTTTGTTCTGATCAACGCTGAATAAAACTTGTAAATAATGCTCTCCTGAGTGCGACTTTTGCTGTGCATTATCTGCTGATAGAGTGTGCATGAGCTCTAGAATGTGGCAAGATATTTTCTAGAAACTCATGTCGCTAATTGCTGATACTGCGTGCTTACGGGAGATCGATGGATCGTCCGGCAGACGGCTTGGGGCCATGATGGACTTTGTCTCCCTGGCAGTATCCCAATTGTTGGAAAGATATCAAAAGACAGCTGGAGACATGGAAAAGGTTAAATTTATCATTCCTGGGCCGTATTTCGGTAATTAAAATGATAGTTTTACCGAAGCTACTCTTTCTATTCCAAACGATTCCAATTACAGGAAAGACCAGCAGTATCAACAAGTGGCAAAAAGAAATTTCTAAATTTTTGTGGAAGGGTAAAAGACCAAGAGTAAAGCATAAGATATTAATAGATACTGTAGAATGAGGTGGCTACGGGCTACCGGATTTGAAGCTATATTACGAAGCCTCATGTCTTCTCTGGTTGAAAGATTGGTATTTATTAAAAAATTGGGATATTTTAGATCTAGAAGGTATCTTAATTATGGGAAAATAAAGACGCATAGGAGTTTTTCAAATCATATAATAAGAAATGCTATATATAAGGTATGGGGAAAATACGAAAGATATTTGGAACAGAAAACCCCAAGATGCAACTCTCCACTAGAAGCAATCGCTGTTAAAAAAAGCAACAACATCAAAGAGAACTGGATAACGTATAACACAATATTAAGGGGTGGGGAGTGTGAGGAATCAAGCCTTTATCAGGAGAAACTGGCAACTCTCCCAGGCACCCGGCTTGGTCTCCTGTTGACCTCCCTGTCTGCTTTCCCGGCAAGATCCAGGCAGAGGCCGCGATAGGTGATCCTTCTCAGCGTGAGAAGAACACCCCCCCTCTTCTGCCCCCCCCCCGGACAGGGGAAAGAGAAACGTATTTACATGCCTTTATTTCTGTCTTTGCAGCATTACAGAAAACATGACTGCTCTCTTCATACTCCTGCAGTCGAGAGAGAACAAACACTTCCTGTCCAGCTCATATTACACTCTGAGCTAATTCCGGTGCCCTCTGCACTATGAATTGACTGTCCCTCTGTTTCCCACGGAACAGTCCCAACATTCCCATTATGTTTTGTTTTCAAGCTACCAGCAGCTCGCTGCTGCATTGCTTCAATATCGTAACAGGGAGGAGGGTGAACTAATATTGATAAGTTATGAGAAAATAAAAGATCACTTTTCTAGTTGGCTAGATTACTTCCAGGTGAATGAAGTGTTCAGACAGGATAAGCAGATAGGTTTTGAAAAGGAGCCTTCAAGATTTGAAAGAGAACTATTGAATAGTAAAACCAAAATAATCACAAAAATGTATAGACTTCTTTTAGACTACAAAGTAATGGATGAGGAGGTTAAGGCTTCAATGATAAAGTGGGCCCAAGATGTGGGCCGTCCAATTATGCTAAAAGATGGGGAAAACTGATGGAATGTAAATTTGAAATTTACAGCCAGCTATAATATAAGAGAGAACATGATGAAAATGGCTCATACGTGGTACCTCACTCCTTCCAGATGATCAAGAATGTATAAAAAAATGGCGAATGCTTGTTGGAGATGTGGAGGAAATAACGGTGACATGAGCCACATGTGGTGGACGTGTGAAAAGATTAATTTTTTTTTGGGGGGGGGGGATATACGATGAATTAAAAAAGATTATGGGGATAACTTTTACGAAAAAACCGGAGGCATTTCTATGAAGTATTTTAGATAAAGAGAGCTGTTGCTGGTGGCGCAGTGGAAGCGTTTACTGGACCAGTACACAAACTCTCTTAGATAGAGTGCCAGAGCCTGAAACAGAGGCAGAGACAGATACAGGGCTTGAAACAGCGTCGAAGACTGAAACGGAGAAACAGCGTGAAACAGAGACAAAGGCTGAGACACAGGCCGAGCCTGAAATAGAGCTAGAATAAGTGCTAGAGCCAAAGACTGAGACAAAGCCTAATAAAGAGCAGAAGCCTGAGCCTGAAACAGTGCTTGATACAGTGCCAGAGCCTGAAACAGAACCAGAGCCACAGCTACAGCCATAGTGCCACAGCCTGAGTCTGCAACAGTGTTTGATACAGCGCCAGAGCCTGGAACAGAGACACAGCCTGAAACAGAACCTGAGCCTGGTTATTAGCATGGCAATTAAAGAAGAGAGAGGCAGAAAGGCATATAAATAGAGTTAAGTGCAAAGGCAAAATAATAAACAACCCTAAAGAAATAGAGGAACGATTTCTCGAATTCTTTAGAGAAATCTATAAGGAAGGAAATGAAACAACAGAAGAAGTTAAAGAACATTTAGAACAGAACTGTCTTCCGAAACTTATTAAAGAACAAAAAGAACTGTTGAATGCCCCTATTACATCGTACGAAATGCAAAGAGCAATTAAGGAAGCAAAGATAGGAAAGCCACCAGGGCCAGACGGCCTACCGGCAATATATTATAAAATAATGGAGGACTTACTGTCTGACCCATTAAGAAGTATCATGAACAACATCTTAAAAGACGGAACCATGCCGGATTCTTGGAAAGACAGCCTTATTGCATTAATTCCAAAACAGGGAACGGACAATCTACTTATTAACAACTATAAGCCTATTGCACTTCTAAATAACGATTATAAATTATATGCAAATATTTTAGCCGAAAGGTCAAAAAAAGGCTTCCAGATGATGATACACAATGACCAAGCTGGCTTTTTGCCCGGGAGGCACATTTATAGCAACACTAGAAACATTATAAACTTATTAGCGTATTTAGACTTAATAATAGAAAAGAAGGCAGTCTTAATGGCTATAGATGCAGAAGGGGGGAGGAGGGTCAGCTAATATTGATAAGTTATGAGAAAATAAAAGATCACTTTTCTAGTTGGCTAGATTACTTCCAGGTGAATGAAGTGTTCAGACAGGATAAGCAGATAGGTTTTGAAAAGGAGCCTTCAAGATTTGAAAGAGAACTACTGAATAGTAAAACCAAAATAATCGCAAAAATGTATAGACTTCTTTTAGACTGCGAAGTAATGGATGAGGAGGTTAAGGCTTCAATGATAAAGTGGGCCCAAGATGTGGGCCGTCCAATTATGCTAAAAGATGGGGAAAAGTGATGGAATGTAAATTTGAAATTTACAGCCAGCTATAATATAAGAGAGAACATGATGAAAATGGCTCATAGGTGGTACCTCACTCCTTCCAGATGATCAAGAATGTATAAAAATTTGGCGAATGCTTGTTGGAGATGTGGAGGAAATAACGGTGACATGAGCCACATGTGGTGGACGTGTGAAAAGATCAAGATTTTTTTTGGGGGGGGGGAATATACGATGAATTAAAAAAGATGATGGGGATAACTTTTACGAAAAAACCGGAGGCATTTCTATGAAGTATTTTAGATAAAGAGATCCCAAAAAATCTAAGAGAGGTATTCTTGTATGCAACCGCAGCAGCTCGTATACTTGTGGCCAAGGGATGGAAAGATCACGAGGCTCCAAAAATAACAGATTGGCAAATCAAATTACAGGAATTGGTGGAGACGGCTCAATTGACTAGCAAACTCAGAGGAATCTCAAAGCAAAAATTTGCAGAAAAATGGGATGGTTCTACAAGATATGTTCAAAAATACAATAATAGTTTTGATTCCGTGCTAGCATTCGAGTGATAAAGGAATTAAAAGGAGGTGGACAACAATTAAGGATTTATTATGTTTTCAGAATGTATTGGAAAATTTATATAGAAAGGATTATTGTTTTGTGTACATTCCATTGTAAGAATGGAAACAGAGCCACAGCCACAGCCACAGCCTAAGTCTGAAACAGTCCTTGATATAGTGCCAGAGCCAGAGCAAGACCCTGAATCAGTGCCAGAACCAAGCCCTCATTCAGAACCAGAGCCTGAGAAAGAGCCAGAGCCAGAACCAGAGCAACAGCCACAGCCACAGCCTGAGTCTGAAACAGCCCTTGATAGAGAGCCATGTTCGATAGATTTATTGCTTTATTGTTCGGCGCCCAGCCACGCTTCCCCTGGGAGCCTCTGTAGATTGTAAAGCAATTAGCAGAAGTACACAGCGGCGTGTGTCGAGAGAGCAGTAAACAAGTCCCACACGTTTCTTCTGTCCTACTATCCCTTTATTTGCTCAAATATAGTGTGTTTACAATTCATAAAGACCATCAGATTGAAGCTGCATTTTCTCTGCGTCCTTCTCTCTCAGTGCAGCGGCTGAACTGCTTTCGGTTCCCACTCAGCTCACAGCATTCCAAGCTGCTTTCGCCACGTCCTGGCTTACTTCCCTTGTAAGCGCCTCCTCTCAGGCTTGAGGCACAGAAGGTTAACCCTTCACTACACCCAACACCCCCTCTTGCCTCGCGCCTGAGGGGAGAATCGACCCTTGGTCGTCCCAAACCCAGACCTTCGCAAAACTCCCCATGTCTTTGGAAGGTGAGTGGCTTCGTGAACCCATCAGCTAGGTTCTTGGCAGAGGGACAATACTTCAGCGGAACTAATCCCTCCTGAACGCTCTGACACACATTCCGAAAGCGAATGTCTAGGTGTTTAGTTCTAGCCTTGAACTGACCTGACTCTGCCAAACGCAGGCATGGTTGATTGTCCTCGAAAACACGTATCGGCAGACAATCCACTTCGCAGACTTCCTGCACTAAGCAAGCATAGAACTTCTCTGCACACCTCTGAAAGAGCACTAAACTCAGCCTCAGTGGATGAGAGCGCTATAAGACTTTGCTTCTTAGACCTCCATCCAACTACTGAGTTCCCAAACTTCACCACTAGGCCAGACACAGACTTGCGATCCTCAAGATTAGCCCAATCCGAGTCCACAAGACAAGTCAGTTTGACTTCTCCTTGTGCCGGCAACCTAAGACAAAAGTCTTTGGTTTCCTGCAAATACCTCAGAACTCTCTTGATGCCATTCCTAAAAACCTAAAAAAATAGTAAAAGAAAAACAAAGCAAGAAACAATTATGCTAAACTTAAAATAATCCCTGCCCCAACTAAACATTTGTCCCACCCCAGAAAGAAAATAACAACAACAAACCACCGCTTGAGGTGCAACAGAGACACAGCCAGAGACAGAGCGAGACTCTGAATTAGTGCCATAACCAAGCCCTCATTCAGAACCAGAGCCTGAAAAAGAGCCACAGCCCGAACCAGAGCAACTGCCACAGCCACGAGCCACAGCCTGAGTCTGCAACAGTACTTGATACAGTGCCAGAGCCTGAAACAGAGACACAGCCTCAAACAGAGCCTGAGCCTGAAACAGAGGCAGAGCCACAGCCACAGCCTGAGTCTGAAACAGTCCTTGATAGAGTGCCAGAGCCGGAGCGAGACCTTGAATCAGAGTCAGAGTGAGACCATGAATCAGAGCCAGAGCCAGAGCGCATTCAGAGCCAGAGTTGAAAGAAAGCCAGAGCCAGAGCCAGAGCCAGAGCCAGAGCCAGAGCCAGAGCCAGAGCCAGAGCCAGAGCCAGAAATGGGGCTTGATACAGGGCCGGAGCGCAAAACATAGCTGCAGCCACAGCCTAGAGCCACAGCCTGAGTCTGCAGCAGTACTTGATACAGTGCCGGAGCTGGAGCTGGAGCCAGAGCCAGAGACACAGCCAGAGCCAGAACAAAACCCTAATTCAGAACCAGAGCCTGAAAGAGAGCCAGACCCTGAAACATAGCTGGGTCAGAGGCAGAGGAAGAGCCATCATGAGACCCTGAATCAGAGTCAGAACCAGATCTTCTTTCAGAACCAGACCCTGAAAGAGAGCCAGAGCCACAGACAGAGCCACAGACGGAGCCTAGAGCCACAGCCGAGATCCACAGCCACAGCCGAGATCCACAGCCTGAGTCTGAAATAGTGCTTGATAGAGTGCTGGATCCTGAAACAGAGTCACTGTCTGAAACTGAGCCTGACACTTAAACGTAGCCAGGGGCAGAGGGAGAGGCAGAGCCTGATACAGTGCTTGATACAGCATAGGAGCCTGAAGCAGAGACACAGCCAGATCCAGAGACACAGCCAGAGCCAGAACAAAACCCTAATTCAGAACCAGAGCCTGAAAGAGAGCCAGAGCCAGAAACAGTACTTGATAGTGTTAGGGTGTGAAACCTAAGACGCTGGCAAGTTAGCAATGTCATGTAACTTTAAGTAGTCAAGCTCGTTAAGTTGTTAAGTTGCTCAGTATATAAAGAGTGTTTGTTTTCTGTGTGGGGGGCGTGAAGCAAAAATGTCCGAAAGCTCCGGAGGTGTTTCTGTTATCTTTCTGCAATAAACCTGTCTTTGGAAAGACAGGCTTCCCTGTGTCGTTATTTCTTTGCTGCTGAGACTTTGAAGCTTGTACTGCAACAAGAAACTCTGCACTGGACTTAATTAATGCTCTGCAAAGAGAGCTGTTGCTGGTGGCGCAGCGGAAGCGTTTACTGGACCAGTACACAAACTCTCTTAGATAGAGTGCCAGAGCCTGAAACAGAGGCAGAGGCAGATACAGGGCTTGAAACAGCGTCGAAGACTGAAACAGAGAAACAGCGTGAAACAGAGACAAAGGCTGAGACACAGGCCGAGCCTGAAATAGAGCTAGAATAAGTGCTAGAGCCAAAGACTGAGACAAAGCCTAATAAAGAGCAGAAGCCTGAGCCTGAAACAGTGCTTGATACAGTGCCAGAGCCTGAAACAGAACCAGAGCCACAGCTACAGCTATAGTGCCACAGCCTGAGTCTGCAACAGTGTTTGATACAGCGCCAGAGCCTGAAACAGAGACACAGCCTGAAACAGAACCTGAGCCTGGTTATTAGCATGGCAATTAAAGAAGAGAGAGGCAGAAATGCTTATAAATAGAGTTAAGTGCAAAGGCAAAATAATAAACAACCCTAAAGAAATAGAGAAACGATTTCTCGAATTCTTTAGAGAAATCTATAAGGAAGGAAATGAAACAACAGAAGAAGTTAAAGAACATTTAGAACAGAACTGTCTTCCGAAACTTATTAAAGAACAAAAAGAACTGTTGAATGCCCCTATTACATCGTACGAAATGCAAAGAGCAATTAAGGAAGCAAAGATAGGAAAGCCACCAGGGCCAGACGGCCTACCGGCAATATATTATAAAATAATGGAGGACTTACTGTCTGACCCATTAAGAAGTATCATGAACAACATCTTAAAAGACGGAACCATGCCGGATTCTTGGAAAGACAGCCTTATTGCATTAATTCCAAAACAGGGAACGGACAATCTACTTATTAACAACTATAAGCCTATTGCACTTCTAAATAACGATTATAAATTCTATGCAAATATTTTAGCCGAAAGGTCAAAAAAAGGCTTCCAGATGATGATACACAATGACCAAGCTGGCTTTTTGCCCGGGAGGCACATTTATAGCAACACTAGAAACATTATAAACTTATTAGCGTATTTAGACTTAATAATAGAAAAGAAGGCAGTCTTAATGGCTATAGATGCAGAAGGGGGGAGGAGGGTCAGCTAATATTGATAAGTTATGAGAAAATAAAAGATCACTTTTCTAGTTGGCTAGATTACTTCCAGGTGAATGAAGTGTTCAGACAGGATAAGCAGATAGGTTTTGAAAAGGAGCCTTCAAGATTTGAAAGAGAACTACTGAATAGTAAAACCAAAATAATCGCAAAAATGTATAGACTTCTTTTAGACTGCGAAGTAATGGATGAGGAGGTTAAGGCTTCAATGATAAAGTGGGTCCAAGATGTGGGCCGTCCAATTATGCTAAAAGATGGGGGAAAGTGATGGAATGTAAATTTGAAATTTACAGCCAGCTATAATATAAGAGAGAACATGATGAAAATGGCTCATAGGTGGTACCTCACTCCTTCCAGATGATCAAGAATGTATAAAAATTTGGCGAATGCTTGTTGGAGATGTGGAGGAAATAACGGTGACATGAGCCACATGTGGTGGACGTGTAAAAAGATCAAGATTTTTTTTTGGGGGGGGGGAATATACGATGAATTAAAAAAGATGATGGGGATAACTTATACGAAAAAACCGGAGGCATTTCTATGAAGTATTTTAGATAAAGAGATCCTAACAAATCTAAGATTTGTATGCAACCGCAACAGCTCGTATACTTGTGGCCAAGGGATGGAAAGATCACGAGGCTCCAAAAATAACAGATTGGCAAATCAAATTACAGGAATTGGTGGAGACGGCTCAATTGACTAGCAAACTCAGAGGAATCTCAAAGCAAAAATTTGCAGAAAAATGGGATGGTTATACAAGATATGTTCAAAAATACAATAATAGTTTTGACTCCGTGCTAGCATTTGAGTGATAAAGGAACTAAAAGGAGGTGGACAACAATTAAGGATTTATTATGTTTTCGGAATGTATTGGAAAATTTATATAGAAAGGATTATTGTTTTGTGTACATTCCATTGTAAGAATGGAAACAGAGCCAGAGCCACAGCCACAGCCTAAGTCTGAAACAGTCCTTGATAGAGTGCCAGAGCCAGAGCGAGTCCCTGAATCAGAGTCAGAGTGAGACCATGAGCCAGAGCCAGAGCCAGAGCCAGAAATAGGGCTTGATACAGGGCCGGAGCACAAAACATAGCTGCAGCCACAGCCTAGAACCACAGCCTGAGTCTGCAACAGTACTTGATACAGTGCTGGAGCTGGAGCTGGAGCCAGAGCCAGAGACACAGCCAGAGCCAGAACAAAACCCTAATTCAGAACCAGAGCCTGAAAGAGAGCCAGAGCCTGAAACAGTGCTTGATACAGTGCCAGAGCCTGAAACAGAACCAGAGCCACAGCTACAGCCATAGTGCCACAGCCTGAGTCTGCAACAGTGTTTGATACAGTGCCGGAGCCTGAAACAGAGACACAGCCTGAAACAGAACCTGAGCCTGGTTATTAGCATGGCAATTAAAAAAGAGAGAGGCAGAAAGGCTTATAAATAGAGTTAAGTGCAAAGGCAAAATAATAAACAACCCTTAAAGGGAAGTTCTCTCTCTGCACATAACTGTCGCATTATGGGAAAGTATTGCTTCTTTTCTCTTGCATTCTGGGAAGTCTTGCTTCTAAGCTTTGTTTTGCTCACGCTGCACAAACCGTACTGATGCTAAGACATTCCATCATCACCCTGGTACGTTCTGTTCACCTTGAGTTCACACCATATCAATCTGTACTTACCCCTCCTTGTACATTCCTTTTTCGTACCACTCTGGTACGGGCAGTCCGAACCCATGCCTGTGTAAACTCCGCGTTCCTTTTCCCAACCTTTAACCTGTCTATGACTAATGTCTTATATGCAATAATTAATGTCTTGTACGCAACCCTTGTTTTGAACTTATGTTAACCAATCAGCAACAAGCACACGTGGCAAACGCAGTAATATTCAATAAAAGGGAGTCTCCAAGGCTTGCTCGAGAGACGCCTCCCATATGACACCTATCTACTCGTCTGTCGTTCATTTTCAATCCAACAAACCCTAAAGAAATAGAGAAACGATTTCTCGAATTCTTTAGGGAAATCTATAAGGAAGGAAATGAAACAACAGAAGAAGTTAAAGAACATTTAGAACAGAACTGTCTTCCGAAACTTATTAAAGAACAAAAAGAACTGTTGAATGCCCCTATTACATCGTACGAAATGCAAAGAGCAATTAAGGAAGCAAAGATAGGAAAGCCACCAGGGCCAGACGGCCTACCGGCAATATATTATAAAATAATGGAGGACTTACTGTCTGACCCATTAAGAAGTATCATGAACAACATCTTAAAAGACGGAACCATGCCGGATTCTTGGAAAGACAGCCTTATTGCATTAATTCCAAAACAGGGAACGGACAATCTACTTATTAACAACTATAAGCCTATTGCACTTCTAAATAACGATTATAAATTATATGCAAATATTTTAGCCGAAAGGTCAAAAAAAGGCTTCCAGATGATGATACACAATGACCAAGCTGGCTTTTTGCCCGGGAGGCACATTTATAGCAACACTAGAAACATTATAAACTTATTAGCGTATTTAGACTTAATAATAGAAAAGAAGGCAGTCTTAATGGCTATAGATGCAGAAGGGGGGAGGAGGGTCAGCTAATATTGATAAGTTATGAGAAAATAAAAGATCACTTTTCTAGTTGGCTAGATTACTTCCAGGTGAATGAAGTGTTCAGACAGGATAAGCAGATAGGTTTTGAAAAGGAGCCTTCAAGATTTGAAAGAGAACTACTGAATAGTAAAACCAAAATAATCGCAAAAATGTATAGACTTCTTTTAGACTGCGAAGTAATGGATGAGGAGGTTAAGGCTTCAATGATAAAGTGGGCCCAAGATGTGGGCCGTCCAATTATGCTAAAAGATGGGGAAAAGTGATGGAATGTAAATTTGAAATTTACAGCCAGCTATAATATAAGAGAGAACATGATGAAAATGGCTCATAGGTGGTACCTCACTCCTTCCAGATGATCAAGAATGTATAAAAATTTGGCGAATGCTTGTTGGAGATGTGGAGGAAATAACGGTGACATGAGCCACATGTGGTGGACGTGTGAAAAGATCAAGATTTTTTTTGGGGGGGGGGAATATACGATGAATTAAAAAAGATGATGGGGATAACTTTTACGAAAAAACCGGAGGCATTTCTATGAAGTATTTTAGATAAAGAGATCCCAAAAAATCTAAGAGAGGTATTCTTGTATGCAACCGCAGCAGCTCGTATACTTGTGGCCAAGGGATGGAAAGATCACGAGGCTCCAAAAATAACAGATTGGCAAATCAAATTACAGGAATTGGTGGAGACGGCTCAATTGACTAGCAAACTCAGAGGAATCTCAAAGCAAAAATTTGCAGAAAAATGGGATGGTTCTACAAGATATGTTCAAAAATACAATAATAGTTTTGATTCCGCGCTAGCATTCGAGTGATAAAGGAATTAAAAGGAGGTGGACAACAATTAAGGATTTATTATGTTTTCAGAATGTATTGGAAAATTTATATAGAAAGGATTATTGTTTTGTGTACATTCCATTGTAAGAATGGAAACAGAGCCACAGCCACAGCCACAGCCTAAGTCTGAAACAGTCCTTGATATAGTGCCAGAGCCAGAGCAAGACCCTGAATCAGTGCCAGAACCAAGCCCTCATTCAGAACCAGAGCCTGAGAAAGAGCCAGAGCCAGAACCAGAGCAACAGCCACAGCCACAGCCTGAGTCTGAAACAGCCCTTGATAGAGAGCCATGTTCGATAGATTTATTGCTTTATTGTTCGGCGCCCAGCCACGCTTCCCCTGGGAGCCTCTGTAGATTGTAAAGCAATTAGCAGAAGTACACAGCGGCGTGTGTCGAGAGAGCAGTAAACAAGTCCCACACGTTTCTTCTGTCCTACTATCCCTTTATTTGCTCAAATATAGTGTGTTTACAATTCATAAAGACCATCAGATTGAAGCTGCATTTTCTCTGCGTCCTTCTCTCTCAGTGCAGCGGCTGAACTGCTTTCGGTTCCCACTCAGCTCACAGCATTCCAAGCTGCTTTCGCCACGTCCTGGCTTACTTCCCTTGTAAGCGCCTCCTCTCAGGCTTGAGGCACAGAAGGTTAACCCTTCACTACACCCAACACCCCCTCTTGCCTCGCGCCTGAGGGGAGAATCGACCCTTGGTCGTCCCAAACCCAGACCTTCGCAAAACTCCCCATGTCTTTGGAAGGTGAGTGGCTTCGTGAACCCATCAGCTAGGTTCTTGGCAGAGGGACAATACTTCAGCGGAACTAATCCCTCCTGAACGCTCTGACACACATTCCGAAAGCGAATGTCTAGGTGTTTAGTTCTAGCCTTGAACTGACCTGACTCTGCCAAACGCAGGCATGGTTGATTGTCCTCGAAAACACGTATCGGCAGACAATCCACTTCGCAGACTTCCTGCACTAAGCAAGCATAGAACTTCTCTGCACACCTCTGAAAGAGCACTAAACTCAGCCTCAGTGGATGAGAGCGCTATAAGACTTTGCTTCTTAGACCTCCATCCAAGTACTGAGTTCCCAAACTTCACCACTAGGCCAGACACAGACTTGCGATCCTCAAGATTAGCCCAATCCGAGTCCACAAGACAAGTCAGTTTGACTTCTCCTTGTGCCGGCAACCTAAGACAAAAGTCTTTGGTTTCCTGCAAATACCTCAGAACTCTCTTGATGCCATTCCTAAAAACCTAAAAAAATAGTAAAAGAAAAACAAAGCAAGAAACAATTATGCTAAACTTAAAATAATCCCTGCCCCAACTAAACATTTGTCCCACCCCAGAAAGAAAATAACAACAACAAACCACCGCTTGAGGTGCAACAGAGACACAGCCAGAAACAGAGCGAGACTCTGAATTAGTGCCATAACCAAGCCCTCATTCAGAACCAGAGCCTGAAAAAGAGCCACAGCCCGAACCAGAGCAACTGCCACAGCCACGAGCCACAGCCTGAGTCTGCAACAGTACTTGATACAGTGCCAGAGCCTGAAACAGAGACACAGCCTCAAACAGAGCCTGAGCCTGAAACAGAGGCAGAGCCACAGCCACAGCCTGAGTCTGAAACAGTCCTTGATAGAGTGCCAGAGCCGGAGCGAGACCTTGAATCAGAGTCAGAGTGAGACCATGAATCAGAGCCAGAGCCAGAGCGCATTCAGAGCCAGAGTTGAAAGAAAGCCAGAGCCAGAGCCAGAGCCAGAGCCAGAGCCAGAGCCAGAGCCAGAGCCAGAGCCAGAGCCAGAGCCAGAGCCAGAGCCAGAGCCAGAGCCAGAGCCAGAAATGGGGCTTGATACAGGGCCGGAGCGCAAAACATAGCTGCAGCCACAGCCTAGAGCCACAGCCTGAGTCTGCAGCAGTACTTGATACAGTGCCGGAGCTGGAGCTGGAGCCAGAGCCAGAGACACAGCCAGAGCCAGAACAAAACCCTAATTCAGAACCAGAGCCTGAAAGAGAGCCAGACCCTGAAACATAGCTGGGTCAGAGGCAGAGGAAGAGCCATCATGAGACCCTGAATCAGAGTCAGAACCAGATCTTCTTTCAGAACCAGACCCTGAAAGAGAGCCAGAGCCACAGACAGAGCCACAGACGGAGCCTAGAGCCACAGCCGAGATCCACAGCCACAGCCGAGATCCACAGCCTGAGTCTGAAATAGTGCTTGATAGAGTGCTGGATCCTGAAACAGAGTCACTGTCTGAAACTGAGCCTGACACTTAAACGTAGCCAGGGGCAGAGGGAGAGGCAGAGCCTGATACAGTGCTTGATACAGCATAGGAGCCTGAAGCAGAGACACAGCCAGATCCAGAGACACAGCCAGAGCCAGAACAAAACCCTAATTCAGAACCAGAGCCTGAAAGAGAGCCAGAGCCAGAAACAGTACTTGATAGTGTTAGGGTGTGAAACCTAAGACGCTGGCAAGTTAGCAATGTCATGTAACTTTAAGTAGTCAAGCTCGTTAAGTTGTTAAGTTGCTCAGTATATAAAGAGTGTTTGTTTTCTGTGTGGGGGGCGTGAAGCAAAAATGTCCGAAAGCTCCGGAGGTGTTTCTGTTATCTTTCTGCAATAAACCTGTCTTTGGAAAGACAGGCTTCCCTGTGTCGTTATTTCTTTGCTGCTGAGACTTTGAAGCTTGTACTGCAACAAGAAACTCTGCACTGGACTTAATTAATGCTCTGCAAAGAGAGCTGTTGCTGGTGGCGCAGCGGAAGCGTTTACTGGACCAGTACACAAACTCTCTTAGATAGAGTGCCAGAGCCTGAAACAGAGGCAGAGGCAGATACAGGGCTTGAAACAGCGTCGAAGACTGAAACAGAGAAACAGCGTGAAACAGAGACAAAGGCTGAGACACAGGCCGAGCCTGAAATAGAGCTAGAATAAGTGCTAGAGCCAAAGACTGAGACAAAGCCTAATAAAGAGCAGAAGCCTGAGCCTGAAACAGTGCTTGATACAGTGCCAGAGCCTGAAACAGAACCAGAGCCACAGCTACAGCTATAGTGCCACAGCCTGAGTCTGCAACAGTGTTTGATACAGCGCCAGAGCCTGAAACAGAGACACAGCCTGAAACAGAACCTGAGCCTGGTTATTAGCATGGCAATTAAAGAAGAGAGAGGCAGAAATGCTTATAAATAGAGTTAAGTGCAAAGGCAAAATAATAAACAACCCTAAAGAAATAGAGAAACGATTTCTCGAATTCTTTAGAGAAATCTATAAGGAAGGAAATGAAACAACAGAAGAAGTTAAAGAACATTTAGAACAGAACTGTCTTCCGAAACTTATTAAAGAACAAAAAGAACTGTTGAATGCCCCTATTACATCGTACGAAATGCAAAGAGCAATTAAGGAAGCAAAGATAGGAAAGCCACCAGGGCCAGACGGCCTACCGGCAATATATTATAAAATAATGGAGGACTTACTGTCTGACCCATTAAGAAGTATCATGAACAACATCTTAAAAGACGGAACCATGCCGGATTCTTGGAAAGACAGCCTTATTGCATTAATTCCAAAACAGGGAACGGACAATCTACTTATTAACAACTATAAGCCTATTGCACTTCTAAATAACGATTATAAATTCTATGCAAATATTTTAGCCGAAAGGTCAAAAAAAGGCTTCCAGATGATGATACACAATGACCAAGCTGGCTTTTTGCCCGGGAGGCACATTTATAGCAACACTAGAAACATTATAAACTTATTAGCGTATTTAGACTTAATAATAGAAAAGAAGGCAGTCTTAATGGCTATAGATGCAGAAGGGGGGAGGAGGGTCAGCTAATATTGATAAGTTATGAGAAAATAAAAGATCACTTTTCTAGTTGGCTAGATTACTTCCAGGTGAATGAAGTGTTCAGACAGGATAAGCAGATAGGTTTTGAAAAGGAGCCTTCAAGATTTGAAAGAGAACTACTGAATAGTAAAACCAAAATAATCGCAAAAATGTATAGACTTCTTTTAGACTGCGAAGTAATGGATGAGGAGGTTAAGGCTTCAATGATAAAGTGGGTCCAAGATGTGGGCCGTCCAATTATGCTAAAAGATGGGGGAAAGTGATGGAATGTAAATTTGAAATTTACAGCCAGCTATAATATAAGAGAGAACATGATGAAAATGGCTCATAGGTGGTACCTCACTCCTTCCAGATGATCAAGAATGTATAAAAATTTGGCGAATGCTTGTTGGAGATGTGGAGGAAATAACGGTGACATGAGCCACATGTGGTGGACGTGTAAAAAGATCAAGATTTTTTTTTTGGGGGGGGGAATATACGATGAATTAAAAAAGATGATGGGGATAACTTATACGAAAAAACCGGAGGCATTTCTATGAAGTATTTTAGATAAAGAGATCCTAACAAATCTAAGATTTGTATGCAACCGCAACAGCTCGTATACTTGTGGCCAAGGGATGGAAAGATCACGAGGCTCCAAAAATAACAGATTGGCAAATCAAATTACAGGAATTGGTGGAGACGGCTCAATTGACTAGCAAACTCAGAGGAATCTCAAAGCAAAAATTTGCAGAAAAATGGGATGGTTATACAAGATATGTTCAAAAATACAATAATAGTTTTGACTCCGTGCTAGCATTTGAGTGATAAAGGAACTAAAAGGAGGTGGACAACAATTAAGGATTTATTATGTTTTCGGAATGTATTGGAAAATTTATATAGAAAGGATTATTGTTTTGTGTACATTCCATTGTAAGAATGGAAACAGAGCCAGAGCCACAGCCACAGCCTAAGTCTGAAACAGTCCTTGATAGAGTGCCAGAGCCAGAGCGAGTCCCTGAATCAGAGTCAGAGTGAGACCATGAGCCAGAGCCAGAGCCAGAGCCAGAAATAGGGCTTGATACAGGGCCGGAGCACAAAACATAGCTGCAGCCACAGCCTAGAACCACAGCCTGAGTCTGCAACAGTACTTGATACAGTGCTGGAGCTGGAGCTGGAGCCAGAGCCAGAGACACAGCCAGAGCCAGAACAAAACCCTAATTCAGAACCAGAGCCTGAAAGAGAGCCAGAGCCTGAAACAGTGCTTGATACAGTGCCAGAGCCTGAAACAGAACCAGAGCCACAGCTACAGCCATAGTGCCACAGCCTGAGTCTGCAACAGTGTTTGATACAGTGCCGGAGCCTGAAACAGAGACACAGCCTGAAACAGAACCTGAGCCTGGTTATTAGCATGGCAATTAAAAAAGAGAGAGGCAGAAAGGCTTATAAATAGAGTTAAGTGCAAAGGCAAAATAATAAACAACCCTTAAAGGGAAGTTCTCTCTCTGCACATAACTGTCGCATTATGGGAAAGTATTGCTTCTTTTCTCTTGCATTCTGGGAAGTCTTGCTTCTAAGCTTTGTTTTGCTCACGCTGCACAAACCGTACTGATGCTAAGACATTCCATCATCACCCTGGTACGTTCTGTTCACCTTGAGTTCACACCATATCAATCTGTACTTACCCCTCCT
Organism: Podarcis liolepis; assembly: GCF_965112155.1. Classification (NCBI taxonomy): domain Eukaryota; kingdom Metazoa; phylum Chordata; class Lepidosauria; order Squamata; family Lacertidae; genus Podarcis; species Podarcis liolepis. Next base: position 32,713 of record NW_028148711.1, on the reverse strand, counting down.
TGTACATTCCTTTTTCGTACCACTCTGGTACGGGCAGTCCGAACCCATGCCTGTGTAAACTCCGCGTTCCTTTTCCCAACCTTTAACCTGTCTATGACTAATGTCTTATATGCAATAATTAATGTCTTGTACGCAACCCTTGTTTTGAACTTATGTTAACCAATCAGCAACAAGCACACGTGGCAAACGCAGTAATATTCAATAAAAGGGAGTCTCCAAGGCTTGCTCGAGAGACGCCTCCCATATGACACCTATCTACTCGTCTGTCGTTCATTTTCAATCCAACAAACCCTAAAGAAATAGAGAAACGATTTCTCGAATTCTTTAGGGAAATCTATAAGGAAGGAAATGAAACAACAGAAGAAGTTAAAGAACATTTAGAACAGAACTTTCTTCCGAAACTTACTAAAGAACAAAAAGAACCGTTGAATGCCCCTATTACATCGTACGAAATTCAAAGAGCAATTAAGGAAGCAAAGATAGGAAAGCCACTGGAGGAGGAGCCAAGATGGCGACGGACACAGCAGCCTAGTCAGACTCCTCTGCTTTTAGTTAAGCTTTTAAGTAGTTTTTAAAGTAGTTTTTAGCCACTTCCTAGTTTTAAACTCTCAGTTTTAACGTCTTATAAGCTGTTTTATCACCTCCTCGCTTCCCTTTGCTTTTAGTTTATTGTTTTATTGTTTTATTGGTTTATTGTTTTACTGGAGTACGGTGGAGCAGAGCAGTGGGTTGAAGGAAGCCACTATCTTCCTCCGAACAGAGCGCTGGCCGAACAGAGGAAGAAAGTCAAACCAACACTACTGGTGAGGCCTTTGGGAGTTTCCCTTTTATCTGAGACCGACCCGCGGTGGCCCTGCGATAAGCTCCGAAGGAGAATTTTTATATTAGTCTTAGTCCTGGTGGGAGTAGGACTTCAAAGGAATGGTCTGTGTTGCTTACCGGTAGTCTCCTTGTAGAACTAAATTGCCGGACTGTGAGGGTGAAGGTGAAGACGCCGACTTTCATATGAACAGGCAGTGAAATATACCCCCACTGCAAGTGCTGGCAGGCTTGAAGGAAATATTTATCACCTGAGTTGACGTTAAAATACTATCCCCCCTCTACTCGATATCTGAATTATGGGATATGGGAAACGTCTTAGAGATTCTGAGGAGACAGTCCCCGTTCCCTTTCCGAGATCAAAGCAAACAAGGGTGGAACCATGTCACTTTAAGGAAGGGAGTAATCTACTGGATTGTTCCTACACGGTAGAAACTCAGAACCGTTTTAACCCTCTGATTGATTGCGTGTCAGCACTTAAAGACGAAGAGCGAATAATACCTCAAATAACAAGCGATGTGGGCAACAGTAAGAGTGTAGTCTCTCCTCAGAAGGAGGAACTGGTCCTTGGCACGGCCAATCATATGACATTTGAACAGTCCCATTTAATAATCAAAACCTTGCACTGTATATTCAAAAGACTAGATGATCTTTCGTCCCAGCTGCACAGCCTCCAACAAAAGATAGTTACTACTTCTCCAGCGTCAGCCGGTGTTAAGTCTCTTGAAGAGAGGAAGGGGACGAGGAGTTTGTCCTTAAATAACAAACGTACTGACAAATTTAAATACAATCTTAACCTTCAATTAGGTCATCAATCCTTGATTTTAACACCAAGGAAAGTGTGCCTAACTATACAATATGGGGACCCAAGATGGAGAACTCTGGGCGGTGCCATGGAACTCCTAATGGGGCTTTTAAATATGGAGGCAACACAAATTGACCTCTGTGCAGTCCTCTCCCTTGTCTATCATCATAAATCCCAGAGAGTCCTGCTTGCGTTCCAATCCACAAAAATTCCCACTATCATATTACGAAGGAAAGCATTTTTGTTTCGCTGTGGGATAGCACCAACGAGAGCCTTTATAGACCCTACGCCTAAACCCCTACTGTTGGAGGCAATAACCAAAGAGGGCTTAAAATCTGCTAAACCCGATCCACCAGTGGACACCGGAGTGGGTGTTCTACCCCAGGAGATGAGTTATGTGGCCTCCACTCCCCTAGCAAAGAACAATGACCATCCGGAAAGTGGCCTGACCCCACCAGAAGAGATCGAACTCATTGCCTCCTTTGCAGACTTACCAGCGGTGGAACAAAAAGAAATTATTAATAGGCTCGAATCGCTTAAAACCCAACTTATCAGGAAGCTCAGCACCAGAATACCCATGTACAGCGATCATGACATCCTAGAAGAACCAGTTCATATGGATCTCGCAATATCTAATGCTAAATGTATGTCGGAAATGGAGGATAAGATACAACCCCAAGAAGCAACTACCAGTCCTTTCCTCCAACCAGAACAACCCTTCGTGCTCTTAATAGATTTACATTACCGTCCCTCGATAAACATACCTGAAGAAAGCAGCACACAACAGGAAAAATCCCCTTCTACACATTCATCGATGCCGGACCTGGAACCTTCCTATAGCACTGACCAATCAAGAGAAGAGGTGCCTTTGCCAACCTTCCCAAATAGCCCACTCGCTCAGCCTCATCCCTCTTTGCGGAGCATTATGGATTCAACAGCAAGACCAGTGACGGAACTGACTGAAGATCCAACAGGCCACATAAATCAAGTAGCCCAAAAGACCAGTAGCAGGCTACAGAGAGACCAAACTTCTGACGAGATAGATGGACCACACCGGGTGGCCCACCAAACTCTTTTGGAAAAGGGGGCCGCCCCTGCTCAAGGTCATACTCCTAGTAGATCGAGTGGCCAAGTTCAACAGTCAGACAACCTTGTAAATCCTCCCACTCAGCTTTTACGAGAGGTTTTTCATCAGAAGAAGATAAGTGATTTCTTCCCGTATTAAAGTTGAGCCAACCTTCCGAATGACAGTCAATTGGAGGAACGAGGAAACCCCAGCCTTCAATATTAAGTTGGAACATTGCTGGATGGAAAAGTAAAAAATCAGATCCAGACTTCCAAAAATATATTAATTCCTTTCTTATCATTCTATTACAAGAAACTTGGGTGGAGGAGGAAATTGAGTTAAATGGCTTTGAGTTTATATGTCTGTCTGCTAGCCCGTCAACGAATGGTGGCCGCCCTAAAGGTGGCCTTACAATTGGTATCTCCCTTAAACTTCGGGCTAAACTTTCACTAGTGCACGCATTTCCGCCTTATGCTATTACCGGACTGATCTCTGGTGGAAACTTCTCTTTATTGGTTACAAATGTCTATTTTCCCCCGGGAGGGTTAGCAGCTGATCTTACTTCTAGATGGGAATCCCTAGAGGATTTTTTACTTTCTTGTTATCTTAAATATCCTAATGTCCCCTCCATTACCGGAGGCGATTTTAACGCTCGGATAGACTCAAATCGGGAGGCTCTTATAAAGTCTAAATGGTGGGTCGACCCCGGCGCTCAAACCTATGATCTAGTATATATCCCCACTAGAATCTCAAAGGATGCAAAAGTCAATAAGGCGGGAGTGATGCTTTATCAGATGACTTTACGCCTTAATTTAATTATATTAAATGGCAGGTGTCCTCCAGATATATCAGGAGAGTTCACCCACCTGGGGTTAAAATCAAACAGTGTTCTTGACTATGTATTGGTTTCCCGGGATCTATTTTTGAATGTCACCTCTTTTAAAATTGATAATGCCCAATTTAGTGACCATCCCCTGACAACCAAGTTATGTGTTGACTGGCAGCTGCTCGAGTGCTCCCACCCAATCCCGGTGATTGTGGAGCCGTCCACTAAAACAAAGGGGATTAGATGGTCCCCTGCCCTCGATTTTTTTTTTTGGGGGGGGGAATATACGATGAATTAAAAAAGATGATGGGGATAACTTTTACGAAAAAACCAGAGGCATTTCTAGTATTTTAGATAAAGAGGTCCCAAAAAATCTAAGAGAGGTATTCTTGTATGCAACCGCAGCAGCTCGTATACTTGTGGCCAAGGGATGGAAAGATCACGAGGCTCCAAAAATAACAGATTGGCAAATCAAATTACAGGAATTGGTGGAGACGGCTCAATTGACTAGCAAACTCAGAGGAATCTCAAAGCAAAAATTTGCAGAAAAATGGGATGGTTATACAAGATATGTTCAAAAATACAATAATAGTTTTGACTCCGTGCTAGCATTCGAGTGATAAAGGAACTAAAAGGAGGTGGACAACAATTAAGGGTTTATTATGTTTTCAGAATGTATTGGAAAATTTATATAGAAAGGATTATTGTTTTGTGTACATTCCATTGTAAGAATGGAAACAGAGCCACAGCCACAGCCTAAGTCTGAAACAGTCCTTGATAGAGTGCCAGAGCCAGAGCGAGACCCTGAATCAGTGCCAGAACCAAGCCCTCATTCAGAACCAGAGCCTGAGAAAGAGCCAGAGCCAGAACCAGAGCAACAGCCACAGCCACAGCCTGAGTCTGAAACAGCCCTTGATAGAGAGCCATGTTCGGTAGATTTATTGCTTTATTGTTCGGCGCCCAGCCACGCTTCCCCTGGGAGCCTCTGTAGATCGTAAAGCAATTAGCGGAAGTACACAGCGGCGTGTGTCGAGAGAGCAGTAAACAAGTCCCACACGTTTCTTCTGTCCTACTATCCCTTTATTTGCTCAAATATAGTGTGTTTACAATTCATAAAGACCATCAGATTCAAGCTGCATTTTCTCTGCGTCCTTCTCTCTCAGTGCAGCAGCTGAACTGCTTTCGGTTCCCACTCAGCTCACAGCATTCCAAGCGGCTTTCGTCACGTCCTGGCTTACTTCCCTTGTAAGAGCCTCCTCTCAGGCTTGAGGCACAGAAGGTTAACCCTTCACTACACCCAACACCCCCTCTTGCCTCGCGCCTGAGGGGAGAATCAACCCTTGACCCTTGGTCGTCCCAAACCCAGACCTTCGCAAAACTCCCCATGTCTTTGGAAGGTGAGTGGCTTCGTGAACCCATCAGCTAGGTTCAGACAATACTTCAGAGCAACTAATCCCTCCTGAACGCTCTGGCACACATTCCGAAAGCGAATGTCTAGGTGTTTAGTTCTAGCCTTGAACTGACCTGACTCTGCCAAACGCAGGCATGGTTGATTGTCCTCGAAAACACGTATCGGCAGACAATCCACTTCACAGTGTTCCTGCACTAAGCAAGCATAGAACTTCTCTGCACACCTCTGAAAGAGCACTAAACTCAGCCTCAGTGGATGAGAGCGCTATAAGACTTTGCTTCTTAGACCTCCATCCAACTACTGAGTTCCCAAACTTCACCACTAGGCCAGACACAGACTTGCGATCCTCAAGATTAGCCCAATCCGAGTCCACAAGACAAGTCAGTTTGACTTCTCCTTGTGCCGGCAACCTAAGACAAAAGTCTTTGGTTTCCTGCAAATACCTCAGAACTCTCTTGATGCCATTCCAGGCTTGCACACTAGGGTTTGAAGCTTCCCTGCTGAGCAGATTGACAGCAAACGCTATATCAGGTCTGCTCCACTGGGACAAGTACAACAAACTCCCTAGGGCTGACTGAAACACTTCAGTATTTTTGAACGGAGCGCGTTCTACTTGCTGGCTGTCCTTTACAAAACTAGTCTCCATAGGACTTCTCACTCCTGCACAATCACTCATCCTCATGTTCTGAAGCAATTGCTCAATTTTGCCTCTCTGGCTGAGCAAGAAGCTTCCATCCTGTGCACGCTCAACACTGACACCTAGGTAGGTTTTGACAGCACCAAGCTGTTTAAGCTTGAACCGTTTCCCTAGCTCTTTGGCAAACTTCTCTGCCTGTTCATCTGTCTCTGAGAAAAACAACAAGTCATCAACCCAGATCTGCAAATACTCTTGTGTTGCCCCTGATCCTCTCAAATAAAAGCAACTATCAGCAACACTTCTCCTGAAACCTAGCTCTTCTAAGGCTTCATTCAGGCACATGTTCCAGTTTCTGGCAGATTGACGTAATCCATATATGGATTTGTGCAATCTCCACACAACATCCTGCCTTAAGTTCTCAAACCCCGGAGGAGGAATCATGTACAGCTCCTCCTGGAGATCTGAGTTAAGGTAGGCAACATCCACATCAAAGTGGTTTACCTTCCAGCCTCTCTGTGCTGCACAAACTAAAAGCGTTCTCAGAGTCTCCGCTCGTGACGTTGGCGAATACACCTTCGTGAAGTGTATTCCCTTCCTCTGAGTAAATCCTCGAGCAACTAACCTGGCTTTATACTGTGGTTCTCCAGCGTCAGTGGGTTTCAAGCGGTAAAACCACCTGCAACTCACAGCCTGCTTGCCCGGTGGCAACTCTGTGAGTGAGAACACACCTAGATCTTTCATGGACTTCATCACTTTGTCCATTGCCCTGTGCCACTTGCCTGCTTCTTCCTCAGGTAAACTCTGAATATCCTCGAAGGATTCAGGTTCACATCTGGCTGAACCTACCCAGACGCCTGAAGCATCGTACCTATCAGGAGGCCTCCTTGTCCTCGCTGATCTCCTCAGTGTGAATCCTGGTGACCCTGCTGCTTCACTGGGTCCAGCTAAATCATCTTCAGTGTCTTCCCCCTCTGACCTGCTGCGCCTCTTGGGCCTTACAGCTGGTCCAGCAGGTGAGGAAGGCTCACTCTTTGGCTCAAATTTGACACTTGCCTGAGGAGGTGATCTAGGTTCCCCCCTCTGAGGGATCCTGAGCTGTCCCTGCCTTGGACTCTGTCCCTGTGGTGGACCCTGTTGCTCTGGACCGTGGTCCCCAGCAACAAGTTCCTCTTCCTCCTCAACATCTGAGTCATAGAACTGCTGCGAAATCACGTCTGGATTAGCGTGCAGACGTTTCCAACCAGCTTGCTCACAGAATTCAGCGCTATTGCTGATAACCAACCTAGACTGGTTTCCACTTGGGTACGCAAACCGCCAGGCCTTTGAGCCAGGCTCATACCCTACAAAGATCATTCTTTTAGATCTTGGCTCACCTTTCTTGCGTAGAGCCTTTGGAATAAGAACCCAAGCCTCACAACCAAACACACGGAGGTAGTGTACCTTGGGCTTCTTTCCATGCAGTAAGAAATACGGCGTATTTCCTACACTAGAGTTGTACACTCTATTCTGCGTATGAACAACGTAGCACCAGGCCTCAGACCAATATTTCTGGGGTAGCCCTGCGTCCCAAAGGATCGCAGACACAGCTTCCTCCACCGTCCTGTTCCTTCTCTCTGCGACCCCATTCTGTTGCGGAGAGTAAGGAGTGGTCAAACGGTGGCTAATCCCCTTCTCCCTAAAGAAATCCTGTAAAGCAGAACCAGTGAATTCAGAACCTCTGTCACTTTGAAAACCACGAACTTTGGTGGAAAAGGTTACCTCAACTGCGGTGATCCAATCCCTGATCATTTTAGCTGCCTCCCCTTTCGTTTTCAGAGAGAAGGTCCAAGCAGACCTCGAAAAATCATCAATCAAAAGCAGAGAATACTTTGATCCTCCCAGTGACTCAACTGACATGGGTCCACACAAATCTGAATGAATTAATTCAAAGGGTTGTGTGGTCTGCCTCTCTGACTTTGGATATGAGCATGTCACAATTTTTGCCTGTTTACATGCATTGCAATCTAAAGATTTGTCACAAACATTAAATTTGCACCCTTGTGTCAGCTCTGGTGCTTTCTGAAGATATCTCCAATTCAAATGGGCGAAGCGTCGGTGCCAAATATGTGAACAACCATGGTGAGGCGCCACATTCACACATTGGCCCTTCGCCTCTTCGGTGTCATCCTCTCCTGAGGAAACAAATTATCTTTAGACTGCACTGTGTACACGTGTTTCCCATCCTTGGAAAATTCACATTTGTCACCTGCAAAAGAGACATGAAAACCATCAACTAGTAGGCCATGCACACTTAACAAACAGTTACCGCAAAAGCTTTGACTTCATGCTTAAGGAAGGGACAGAAGAAAAAGCCTGTCTCTGTTAGTCTTTTTCTGCCTCCATCCGCGATCGTCACAAATTTCTGAGTTTTTACTGTCCTGCAATTTCTCAAAAGACTGCTAGATGGCACCAGCGAGTTGGCGGCTCCACTGTTGATTATTACAGTAAGAAAGTCTTGTTGTTGACATTCCTGGGTCGTCAGGGCAACAATTTTCTCACTACCCCCCTCCTTGGGGCTTCTGCAGATGTCCTCTCTGGTTGTCACGGCAACAGACTCCCCCCGGCAGGAAGACTTGCCCAGGACCTTCACAGCTTCCGTAGATGCAACTCTCTCTTTTTCTTTTTTCTTTTTTCCCCCCAGTACATTTTTATTCAAATTACACAAAGAAAATATACAAATAGACATACCGCTAAACATATCAGTATACATATGAGTACATATTTACATAATTTATTATTTCCCTTCCCCAAATTATACAAAAAATCATAAAAAGATAAAGAAAATCATAATATTTCGGGCTCTGCCGAGTCCTGGACTCCCCTCCACCCTTTTGGTAAGTATCAAATAAATTCCACAATCATGTATTTTTTTTTTATTCTTAAAAGTTAATCACTCACTGTTAGATTTATTCCAACCCCGCCAGTTTCCTCTACAAATTGGTTCCGACATAATTCCAATATTTATTCCAATTTTTTTGAAATTTCTGTTCATCTTGGTCTCGTATTCTACCTGTTAGTCTAGCAAGCTCGGCATAGTTTACCATTTTGACCTGCCAATCCTTTATACTGGGTATGGTTTCCGTTTTCCAGTTTTGTGCCAACATAATTCTTGCAGCTGTGGTGGCATAAAGAAATATGTTCTTATCTTCTTTTCTAATTTCTTTACCCATCATTCCTAGCAGAAAGGCTTCAGGTCTTTTGGGAAAAGTGTATTTAAGTATTTTTTTAAGCTCGTTATAAATTAGTTCCCCAAAGCCTTTCACTTTATTACATGACCACCACATGTGATAAAAGTCGCCTTCTGCTTCACCACATTTCCAACATCTTTTATTCTTTAACCTATACATTTTAGCCAATTTCACCGGCGTGTGATACCACCTATATATCATTTTCCAGATATTTTCCCTCAGTGCCATACACGCCGTAAACTTTATACTACTGTTCCACAGTTCCTCCCACCATTCAAAGTCAAGATTATGGCCGATGTCTATTGCCCATTTAATCATTGCCTCCTTCACCTCCTCGTCTTTTGTGTACCACTCCAGTAGCATATCATATATCCTAGACAGTATTTTATTTTTACCTTCAACTACCTCCACGTGGAACTTAGATTTTTTGTCTTCAAAGCCCAGTTTCTTTTTATCTTCTTTTAACAAATCATTCACCTGGTGGTATTGCAACCAGCCAGTGAATAAGTTTTTTATCTCTTCGTAGGGTCTAAGTTTGTTCCCTTGTTCTGTTTTACTTATAAGTTCTTCATAGGTGGCATTCCTCTCTTCCATATTTGTTTTCCTAATCGTTAACACCTCTAATGGTGAGATCCACCAGGGAGTCTTCCTTTCCAGGAGATTTTTATTTCTCTCCCATACCTGGTATATTGGTCCCCTAAAAATATGGTTTAGGAAGCCCCTATGAACCTTCACCTTTTCGTACCACAGGTACGAATGCCATCCGTACCTGTTATTGAAGCCCTCCAAATCTATTATATCTCTATTTTCCAATCTTATCCAGTCTTTTAGCCACAATAAAGACGCGGCTTCATAATATAGACTCAAGTCCGGTAAGGAAAAGCCTCCTCTTTCCTTTTTGTCTACCAATATTTTCATTTTTATCCGCGGTCTTTTTCCCTGCCAGATATATCTTGCCAGGGCTCTCTGCCATTCCTTACACTGCTTTAAACCTTTAAGTACAGGGATAGTTTGAAATAAGAACAACATTCTGGGCAGAACATTCATTTTAACAACCGCTATCCTCCCCAAAATGGATAGATATTTCACTTTTTTAGCTGTCATAATACCCGCCCTTTGTTCTAGATCTGTCGTTTCTTCCTTAGTTAAGTTTTTAACCAACATTTTAGTTTTATTTTTATTTACCTTGAGTCCTGCCACAGCACCAAACTCTTCAAATATTTGTAGGGCTTCTTTTACGCTATTCTTTGGGTCCTCTAGTGTTAGTACAATATCATCCGCAAAAGCTTTGATTTTGTATTCCCTCTTTCCAACCTTAATTCCTTTAACTTCTGTTGCTTCTCTCAGTCTCTTATTGAGTATTTCTAATACTGTTATAAACAATAGAGGAGACAGGGGGCAACCTTGTCTAGTCCCTTTATGTATATTAAAAAATTCTGTTGTAGTATTATTTATTACCAGTTTTGCCTTTTGTTCATGATAAATTGCTTCTATGCCTCTTCTAAATTTTTCTCCCATTCCCATAAATTTCAAACTTTTCATCAGGAAGCCCCATGAAATATTATCAAATGCCTTTTCGGCATCTATGAATACCAGGGCTGCCTGTTTATCTATTCTAGTGTCCAAATATTCAATAATGTCTATCACATTTCTTACATTGTCCCTTAGTTGTCTCCCTGGAAGGAAGCCCGTTTGATCTTTATGAATTCTGTTGTTTAAAACCTTTTTTAATCTTTCTGCCATTACGTCAGCAAACAGTTTATAATCATTATTTAATGACGAAATTGGCCTATAATTCTTCACTTCCAGAGCATCCACATCTTTTTTAGGAATCAATGTAATATATGCTTCCTTCCAGGTGTTCGGGATCCTTCCCTCTTTTATTATATTGTTCATCACTTCACATAACATTGGTGATACTTGGTCACTTAATATTTTGTAGTATTTAGCCGGAAGGCCATCCGGCCCCGGCGCTTTCCCGGATTTCATCTTTTTTATAGCCTCCTTTATCTCTTCTTGTGTAATGTTTTGATCTAATAGCTCTTTTTCTTCTTTTGAGATCTGTTGCAGATGGTGTTCTTGTAAGAAGCAATCTATTTCATAATCTGTTTCCTTTCCTCTTTTATATAAATCCTTATAATACTTTTGAAATATCTTTTTTATCTCTTTTGGTTCCTCTACCATCCTTTCTCCTTCCCTTATCTTACAAATCACATTTTGTTTCCTTCTTTCTCTTATTTGCCACGCCAAATATTTCCCTACCCTATTTGCTGATTCAAAGTTCTTCTGTTTCATCGTTTTAATTTTCCATTCAATCTCTTGGTTGATTATTGTAGAAAATTTGGCTTGTAGTATCTTTATATTTTTTGTTTTGCCGTCTTCTCATCAGGGTTAATAGTTAATTTTCTTTCATTTTCTATTATCTGTGTTAAAATCTGTTCTTTCTTTTTCTCTTTTTCTTTCCCTAAGTGACTATTTTTCTGAATCAAAAAACCCCTCATAACTGCCTTTCCTGCATCCCACACCATCTCTATAGCAGTTTCTCCATTTAAATTCCATTTAAAGTATTCTTCAATTGTTTCTTTAGCCTTTGTTACAATTTTCTGATCATTGAATAAGAATTCATTCATTCTCCATCATCCTACTCTAACATCTTTACCTCTTAATTCTATAGAAACCGCATTATGATCAGATATTGTTCGTGGAAGAATTTCAGACTTAATTAAATTTTGTATCATTTCCTTCGATATCCAAACACTATCTGTTCTTCCCCAACTCTGGTTTGGGTTTGAAAAGAAGGTGTATTGTTTAATAGTGGGGTTTTTAAATCTCCAGGCGTCAATTAATCCCATATTATCAACCATGTCAAAAAAAGAGCAGGGTAGTTTACCTTCCTTCGTCTTTTGCTTTTTTGTTGATCTATCCAAGTCTGGTGCTACCACCCCATTAAAGTCACCCATCAGTATCATTTTTTGATCCATCCACTCCATTAACTTATTACCTAATTCAGAGAAAAAAACTGACTTTTTCTCATTTGGCGCATATATTCCAACAACAATTATTTTTTCTCCTTGAAAGACCACCTGTACTACAATCAGTCTCCCTTGATCATCTTTATACAATAATTTTGGTTCAAATTTTTCCTTTATATATATTACTACGTCTCTTTTCTTAACCTTATCCGATGTCACAAAGTCCAATCCTAGTCTCTTGTTACTCAGAATTCTCTTATGCTTGTTTATTACATGAGTCTCTTGTAGACAAATTAGGTCGCAATTCTTTTTCAATAATATATGTGCAATCTGGTTCCTTTTGTTTTTATTGTTCAGCCCATTCACATTCCAATTTAGTATTTTTAAAGTCATCTGTTATATAGTGTTAATAAGTTTATCAAATCTAAATAGAAACTACTGTTCTTTGTCTTCTATCTCTACTTCTTCCCTTTCTCCCTCCTCTCCTTCTTCTTCTTCGCTCCCCTCTCCCTCCCCCTCCTCCCCCTGTTGCTTCCCAACCTCCTCCTCCCACCCTGTCATCCTTCCAAAGTCCTTCTCGTATCTCCTTGCAAATTTCTGAAGTTCTGAAGGGGTGGACAGTTTAAATCTTTTTTCCTTGAAGTAGAATGAAATACCTTCCGGGAATTCCCATCTATACAGGATCCCGTTTTTCTTCAGCTGGTTGGTTAGTTTTTTATAAGGGTCCCTCCTTGGAAGAAATCTCGAAGAAATCTCTTTTAATATAATAATTGGGTTTCCTTCAATATATAACCTTTTGTTATAATTCTGTTTCAGTATTTCATTTCTTATCTCCAACGAATTGAACATGGCTAATACATCTCCTGGTAATTTTTTCCCTTTGGCTTTGACCGATTTTGTTTTTATCCTGAATATGTTTACAAGAGAGTAATTTATCTCTTCTTCCTTCCTGTCTAGCCAAGTTGCTAACTCTTTAACCATTTTAGATCTTATATTCTCATTTAGACTCTCCGGTATTCCTCTAAACTTCAGATTTGATTGATTTTGTCTCATCTGTGTCATAGCCATGTTGTCCATCAGCTCTTCCTGTATCTTTCCTATCTCTTTCACTTCTACTCTAATCCTGTCCACCTCCTTCTTACTGTCCTTCGTATCTTTTTGCACCCTTTTCATTGAATCCTCCAGTACCTTAGCTCTTACCGATAATTCTTTAACTTTTCCTGTCAGTTCGCCTACCACCCCCTCCAATTTCTTATCCAAAATATCTTGCACTTCTAATAACTTTCTCTCAATATATTGTTCATTATTTTTAAATTCTTTTCTTATTTCAGCCATCAAACTATCGTAATCTTTGATTTCTTTCGCCTCTTTCCCCTCTTCTTGTCTTGATGGCCTCCTTTCTACTGGTGTTCCCACCCCCCTTTTTCGATCCGTTTTTCATTTTATATATTTAATAGTCTTCCTCCTTTGGTATAAAGAGAGAAAGTATTCTAGTGGCAAAACCCACGTCTCTCAGATGTTACAGGGAAAATTGAAGCTGTACTGTTTGTGTCGCTCCCCTCTTGAACGTTGTATTCAAAGAGGTGGAGGAGCGCTGTATTCCAAGGAGTGAAGGAAGGAAAAACCATCCACAAAAATCCGCGCCGGTCGTTGCTATCGCAGTCTCCGACCCGGTGAGACAGAAAGCTTCCTTTCCCTTCTCTCTAGTCCGTTAAACTGTTTCACTTTGTTTTGTCCGCCATTGGGGGGGGGGGCTAAGAATAAGGAGGTACCGTACCACAGGGGGGAAAAAAGAAGAAAAAGAAAAGAAAAAGCCTATTAGGAGGATAAGGGAAAGCGATCAAGATAAAGAAGGTAATCAAACAATGAGGGGAGGAAGAGGGTGACCCAAATATCAACCAGTGGCACAGAGCAAAAAAGAGAAAAGGAGAGAAAAAAAGAAAAAGAGCTTGCAAAGTTCATAAAAGGACTATATAAGCAGCACAGAAATAATCGCCAAAGTTACTGAGACCATTGGCTTAAATCCCAGTGGCCAATAATCCCCTGGAACTTAAACGGAGTGTGGGGTGTGTCTTAATCCAAAAGTGGGCATATGGGTGTGGGGCAGGACCCAATTAGAGCGTCTCCTGAGTGGAAAAGCTTTTATATGTTGCAAAAAGTCCTGACCCACCGTCTTGATTTCGCTTTCCCCCTTTCCAAAAGTTCTCAGTCTCTTTCCGCTGTAGCGGTGAAATAATCTAGAAAGTAAACCCCCTCTTCTCCAGCCAATGTATTAGGTTGTGACTCTTTATATCGGGGAGAAGAACACGAAATGAGGGTGTTGGTATGGAAACTCGCTGCTTTCTCCAAACACACAAATCTCTTTTTCCTTCCAAACGTCACTGGAAGGGCGCTGCCTCTCCGCGTCTTCCCTCCTCCTGCTGCCAATCTGTTTTTCACTCTTTTAGCTGGCCCGAGTAAAATAGCAGTTTCTGTCCTTTGTACCAATATGAGAGGTGTGAGTAACAAAGAGGTGTGAATAATAAAAGTCTCTAAGCGTATGCTGCTTGACTCAGACCATGTTTACAGACGGCGTGCAAAGGAGTTAATTGCCATGAAACCGCCCCTGCAATCTCTTCCCGGTCATAAACGCTGCTATCTCACCAAGTTGAACAGAAAAATTCCTTTCACTTCTTTCTAATCCCTTAAGATATTTTCATTTGTTACTTTGCCTCAGAGTCCTTATACTTTGTATCTGAGGTCTCTCTTCTACAACCACTTAGCGGCAGCTTTTTTTGTTTTCCCTCTCTCCCAGCCTTACGTTGTACTCCATTTTCTCTTACCGCCGGTAGTGGATTCCTGCTCCTATTACCTTTCGTAATCCTTTTACGCTGGGTTCTTTAGTTAGTCTTTTTATCAGCTTAGTTGGTTTGTTTCCCCCCAGTTTTATGACTGTTGTCGGAGGTTCACCGCTTTCACACGGAGCCTGAGGCTTCACAACACAGAGTCTGTTACATCCCCTTCATGCTGCAGCTCAAACCCTGCAAAACGCTGACAATACAGGGAAGCTTGGGCAGCGTCACTGGGTACCTTGACCCTCAGGATAATCCTCCTGGGGTTACGAGGTTCACGGAGCCTTCGTGACCCCTCTAGACCTCTGTGTTGTTCGAGACTCCCCCGAAGGGCAGGCTCGCGCTCCTTCCCGTGGCTGCGGCGTCCCGGAAGTCCCTGTAGATGCAACTCTCTCAGTTGCCATGGTGACCGGACTTGTCTCGGCGTTCCCACACAACTCCACAGCTCTTATCTCTACTTGCTGCAGGTGGCCGGCCTTGAAGCCTTTAGCTCTTTTCAGCTTCCCAGGCTCCGACTCACGACGTAAACAACTCTTAGCAGCTTTTGGAGAAAGAGGCGTCTCTGAGCTTTCACTGCTCACTGCCCCCCCCCCACTGCACACGCGGCCTCCAGGACGTTTTCCTGCACCCCCTCTGGTGGGTAAAGGGCTCCCAACACTTGGCCTCTCTCCTGGCTCCTCACACAGACAGGTTGCAGCATCCAAACAGCTCCCAGGCTCAGCAAAAGCACCAGCAGCATTGCCAGCAACAGCAACAGTCCCTTCGCCCCCCTGTGGGGGTTCCCAGCTCCTCCCAGCTGTCTATCGGCTCTCAAGAATGTGGCCGGCGCCATCTTGCCTCTCCCTTTCGGATGCAGCCACTTCTCGGCCCTTGCTTCCCACCCCAGCTCCACAAGATTCTCGGAGTGCTAGCCAAGCGGCCTTTGGCCTTTTTGCACCCAGGACAACTGGCACCAGCTGAGCATCCACATTTTCTGCCAAAAAAGCAAGCACACATGTCAGGAAACTGACATCGGAGCAACAGGATAAGGAGAGGCTCTCCGATTCTGCAGGAGAAGGTACCAGCACCAGGGGGAGACGCAGCTTAATAGAGGGGGAAGGAAATCAGCGTAACACCAAGGATCCAGGAGAGCAAATGGGGGAAGAGGGGAAAGGGCTCCGGGATTCTTCCCTGGACGTCAGTGAAGAGAGCATTGGTCCTCCACTACCCACGCCCTCCCTGCGCAGAAGACTCCCGCGCAATGAGAGGCGGAGACGACTGGGTGTCAAACAGATTTTATGCTGGAAGAGGTTTAAGAAACGCCCACAGACAGATACTGCTAGCGAGTGAGGCAGCCACGCGGAGATGGGCTGTGCAGCCAAGACGGTTTAACCCAGGCCGTTAAGCTCCCAAACGGGGACAGTTTACGCACGAGTAACTCCAAACCACTACAGCAATCTGTCTGTCACCGAAAGTTGCTCGTGCGCAACAAGCAGGCGGCATCATGAGTAAGACAGGAGAAGTCAGAGCCACGGAAGGGGCTGCTGGAGGACAATCGCTGGCAGAGAGAAACCGCAACTTGGAACAGCACATAGCCCTCTTGACAGCGAGGCTGGATGAACGACGGTCTCAAGATGCCCAGGGCAATCCCACCCCCATAGCAAGGAAGGTACCGGGACTGGTGCATAAGTTTGGGGGGAGGTCTCAAGATTACGAAGCGTTTAGAACAGAAATAGAATACGCCTTGAAACTGCAGCATAACAATTTTGCAGACGATGAAGCGCGAGTGGCTTATATCGTGGGTCACCTGGAGGATGGGGCTAGGGAATGGATCAGGCCCCTGATGGCGATGCAGAATGCAGCCATGCAGGACGTACGGAAATTCTATCAGGCGATGGACGCGATGTTTTCCAGCGATGTAGAGCAAAGTGTGACAAAACGGGAACTGATGAACTGTAAACAGGGAGACCAGTCAGTTAGAGACTACTGGTCACGTTTTGCTATGATAGTTCACCGTCTCGGGTGGCAGCTGGACTCTGAACCCATACAAATGTTGTTTGAGGAGGGGTTGTCACCAACGGTCAAGGATGAGCTTTCGCGCGCACCCCGCCCACAGTCCATGGACCAGCTGACCAAAGCTGCACTTGCGATTGGTGTGAGGCAGGAAGCGCGGGCTCAGGAGAGGCGGGAAGGAAGAGAGCAGCGTTGCCATGACTACCGCATTCCTAAGATGCCAAGGCAGCCGACAGACTTCCGGTTGCGAGCGACGCCATCGCAAGCGGGGATTTCTTCCTAGCGGAGAATCCCGGGTTTTTCGGAGGATTTAGGGGGGTCTTTGGGCGCAGTGACCCCCTGAAGTAGTGTCTGGAGGGTGTTCAGACACTCAGGTTCCCGCGGAGAGCCACAACGCAGACCACCCGGCCGCCAGGTAACTCCAACGGGAGCGAAGAGAGCGGCGGGGAGGAGATGCGGGCTAAGGGGAAGCCATAGCTAACTCCGGAAAACGAAGCCCCGAGCTTGCTGGGGGAGCCCACAACTCTCGAAACCAAGGAATTCGGGCTTAAAATATTTTCAAAGATAAACTAGGACTTCAAAGGAAAGCACCGGATGAAAAATAAGTAATTACGAGACCGGCGCTATCTCCAATCAACGTGTGCGCATTTGGGAAGCAAAGTTGTTAAAAGTGAAAGTGAGTCGCCGCTCGCGGCTATTGTTTCTTTTCCCCTTTCAGGCTGTTACAAACTAACTGATACAAACTAACTTTTTGATTGTAAAAGAAGAACCCAAGCTAAAAGGGGGAACGGAGGGTTAAGATTTGCTACTTCAAGGTCCTCTTTGGAATTTTGAAAGGGGAAGCTGAAAGTCTAACTGTGATCCTTTTTTTAAAAAAAAAAAAAAGACTGCGCAACAGAGGAAGTGTCTTCGACTCCATTGTATGGTCAGCCTTCCGGGCTTTCTCCTTTCCTGCCTTTCCCTTTTTTCGTAAAATACTTTTTTTTCTGGTGCCCACCAGATAGTTTATTCGGACTTAACTTACAATATCGGACTTTCAACTGGCATTGGAGAATTGAAAAAACTGGCTCGGCAGTTTTGAAATATCCCCCATTTTTACTGCACCACTTTTTATTTTTCCCCCCTTCTTTTGTACTTTACCCAGCTACACTTCAGAGACCCTGGGCACCCAGTGGCCAGGAGGATAATTACAACCTGTTTTCTAGCTCCTCTCCTTAACCTGTTTTTTATTGGTTGTTTATTGGTTGTTCGTGCTCCATTTGATTCCTCTGTTTGGAGGTCGGACTAAATCTGATTCTACAACTACTCCATAAGAACTTATAAGGATTAGCCCAATTGGGGGCAGAAGATTCCTTTTCTTTTTTCCTTCCCCTTTCTTTTCTCTTTTGTCTCCTGCGACTGGAACTTTGAACTTTCTCTTTTTTTTCTCTCCCTTTTTTATACTTGTTTGTACTTCTTTGCGATACAATAGGAATATAATTGGGGAAAATTTTGACTTCTTAAGGGAGTAGCCTAATTGGTGGCAAGAAGAATACTCTTTGAAGTCTCCTGGACTTAATTAATCACCCTTCCTTAACTCTAGAGGGGGGTGAAATTTGGAACTTTTGGTAAACTTTTGGTAAAAGGTATAATATCGATACTCCTAAGTTAGACTTATATGAATTAGTGAATTTGAATTGGATTGTGAGTGCTGTAAGTGAACAAGGTTGGAACCCATAAAAGGTTGAAGTGATATTAGGGTGGTGTCAACTCTAAGTTAAAGGTCATATTGGGAGGATGTCCCACGTACCTAAGAAAGGTGGGGAGGGTGGAACACCAGGAGATAGGAGAGGGTCCAAACCAGATGCAGACTTTAAGGCAGAAATTTTGAAAATGTTCGCCGAAATTAGACAGAGTGAAAAGAATATGGAGGATAAATTGGAGCATGTAAATACAAGAATAGAACAGGTGGATACGAGAATTGGGAAAATGGACCAAAAGATTGATGAAACTGTAAAAGAGCTAAGAGGTCAAATTAAAGATGTCTCCAAAAGAACACAATCTCTGGAAGAAGGAATGAAAAAAACAAGAGTAGAAATGAAGGAAGTGAAACGGGAAGAAGAGAAATTAAAAGCAGGATTATTGGAAGTTAACAAAACACAAGAAGAAGTATGGGACGCAATCGCGATGAATGAATTGAGGCAACGGGAGGTGAATCTTAGGCTGAGAGCAGTCCCCGAAACACAAGGTGAAAACATCAGAGAGAAATTGACAACAGAAATAGCACAATGGTTGGCGATACCCAAAGAAGAAGTTGAAAGATCAGTTCAAAACGCATTCAGAATAAGAATGAGAACAACCAGAACAAAGAAAATGCCTGGAGATTGTCTGATTACCTTCAAAGATAAAGATATGAGAAATTTAATCCTGCAAAAAAAACAGAGAAAAAAGATTAAATATTGATGGGAACTACATAATTATCTTTAAAGATATTCCAGTAAGATTGTTGAAACGAAGAGACCCATACAAGCCATTGGTCCAAATTCTCAAGAAGAACAAGACTGAATTTAAATGGGAATTCCCTCAAGGGATCTCATTTACCTACAAAAGTAAGAAACACAGACTTACTAGTCCGGAGGAAACAAGCAAATTCCAGAGACGCTATAAGGAGTTGACGGTAGAAGAGGAAGAAGAAAGAGGAGCAGTAGGAGGAGTTGGTCTATTGGAGAGGAAGCATTTGGAAGAAAAGGAGAAGGAAAACGGAGAGTCGGAAGAAGAAGAGGAAGAAGAAGAAGAAGAGGGAGAAGAACAGGAAGAAGCTAGATCATAATTAACTAGATAAATCTTTAATTGGGAAGGAAAGATGGCGCTAAAACTATGGAATTGGAACATTAATGGAATGAATGATAGGAAAAAACGAAACAAAATTGAACAATACTTAAAAAAGAAAAACCTCGATATCATCTGTCTTCAAGAAACACATGTGGCAAAAAAGCACAGGAAAATTTTGATTAACAATAGACTGGGAAACGAATTTGTATCTTCTGATAAAGGGAAAAAGAGAGGGGTTGTACTATATGTAAAGAAGAATATTGAGGCTCATCAAATCTTCAAAGATGAAGAAGGAAGAATAATTGTAATACAGATTAAATGGCAAGGCGAAAAAATAATAATTGTCGGGATCTATGCACCTAATGGGAACAAGACTGATTTTTATAAAAATCTGGAAGAGAAGCTGTTTGAATACATGGACCAAAAAATGATACTTATGGGAGATATGAACGGGGTAGTTTCACTGGAAACTGATAGATTAAGAGAAAAAGATGTAAGTAGAGAAGGAAAATTGCCTAAGACTTTTTTTACTATGATAAATTTTTTTAATTTAATTGATATATGGAGACTCAGACACCCGCTGGAGAAGCAGTTTACGTTTTACTCGGAACCAAATCATTCTTTATCAAGAATTGATCAAATTTGGGTCTCTAATGAGTTAACTCCAAGAATCCGACAGATCGAGATTCAACCAAAAACAATATCAGACCACAATCCAATAAAAATGGAGGTTAAAGGATACGAAGAAAGATCATTTAGATGGCGACTTAATGAATATCTCCTGGACGACCAAAAGCTTATTCAAGAGGCAAAGAAAAAACTGACAGAATATTTTATGGACAATATGAATAAGGGTACAAAAATGAGTATAGTCTGGGACGCAAGCAAAGCAGTAATAAGAGGATTCTTCATTCAACAGAATGCGAATAAGAATAAGAACAGGGAGAAAGGGAGGAAGGAAATTTTAAAACAAATAATGGACAATGAAACAAAATTAATCAAGAATCCAAACAGCTTAAAAATAAAAGAGAACATTAAAGTCCTGCAGACACAATTTGCAATGATTATAAATAAAGAGGTGGAATGGAACATCAAAAGGCTTCGACAGAAAAACTTTGAATTTGCTAATAAATCGGGCAGATGGCTTGCGTGGCAAATCAGGAAAAGGAAGGAACAAAGTACAATTAACAAAATTATTGTAGATGGAGAAGAAGTAGAAAATCCTAAAGTTATCAGGAAAGAAATTCTTGGATTTTTACAAACATCTCTATAACAACAGAGAAAAGAATAACATGAAGAAAATAGAAAGATTTTTAAAGGAAAAAAGTGTGCAAAAGATCCCGACAGATAAGAAAGACCGACTGAACGCCCCAATTGCAAATGAGGAAATAATCGAAATAATAAAAGAACTGAAGAAAGGAAAAGCACCAGGACCAGATGGCTTAACATCCAGTTATTACAAAGAACTGAGGCACGCCTTAATAGTACCAATAAAGGAAGTTATGAACAATATATTGAAACAACAGGATATCCCCGGAACGTGGAAAGAGGCCTTCATTACGTTCATCCCTAAGCAAGATTCTGATTTGACACAAGTAAAGAATTATAGGCCAATATCTCTGCTGAACACAGACTATAAGATCTTTGCTGGAATATTAGCAAAAAGACTAAAGAAGATATTGCAGGAAGTAATACATATAGATCAGGCAGGCTTTCTCCCGGGCAGACAGATGAAAGATAATGTTAGAAACATAATAAATATTTTGGAATATCTGTCTGCAAGGAATGAGAAGCAAGCCTTATTAATGTTTGTGGACGCAGAGAAGGCTTTCGATAATATATCGTGGGAATTTATGTTAAAAAATTTAGAAATGATGGAAGTCGGGAATGAATTCTACAATGGAATAAGGGCAATTTACTCGGAACAAAGAGCTAAATTGATTGTGAATAATATACATACCAAAGAATTTAAGATATTGAAAGGTACTAGACAGGGGTGTCCTCTTTCACCGTTGCTATTTATAATAGTCCTGGAAGTCCTTTTGTGTTCAATAAGGAATAATGACAAGATAAAAGGAGTGACAGTCGGTAGAAATGAATATAAGGTCAAAGCCTTTGCCGACGATATTGTAATAACGATTGAAGAACCTAAAAACAGCTTAAATGAGGTATTGGAGGAAATTGACCAGTTCGGTAGAGTGGCTGGATTTACGTTAAATAAGAAGAAAACAAAAATAATGGTTAAGGATATCGACCAGAGTTTAATGGATGAAATGCAACGAGAATCAGGGATTGATGTGGCCAAAAAGGTAAAATATTTGGGAATATGGTTGACCCCCAAAAACATTGATTTATATCAGAACAACTATATTCAGGTGTGGAACGGAATTAAGAAAGATTTAGAAACCTGGGGTAGAATGAAACTGTCCTTTTGGGGCAGAATATCAACGATCAAAATGTGTGTGCTTCCAAAGATGATATTTTTGTTTCAAATGATCCCTATAATTAGGGGAATAAGCGTGTTTAAAGAATGGCAAAGAACGCTTTCGAGATATATCTGGCAGGGCAAAAAGCCAAGAATACAATTTAAGTTACTAACAGGTGCCAAGGAAAGAGGCGGTTTTGCCCTGCCGGACTTAAAACTATATTACGAGGCGTCCTGTCTTTGCTGGTTAAAGGAGTGGATAAAATTAAATAACAACAAACTATTAGATCTAGAGGGTTTCGATAATAGGTTTGGATGGCACGCCTATTTATGGTTGGAGAAGAAGAAAGTCCACAAAGGTTTCACCAATCATGTTATTAGGGGTTCTATAATAGAGGTTTGGGACAGGTACAAAAATATTTTGGAATTTAAAGTCCCGCATTGGTTGTCACCACTAGAGGTAATGTCGGTAAAGAATATTAATATGAGGCCAAATTGGATAACATATGGTGAGTTGGTAATGAAAGAGGGGGAGAAATGGAAATTGAAGCCATACGAACAAGTTAAGGACCAGGTTTATGATTGGCTGCACTACTTCCAAGCAAATGCAATGTTTAATAAAGACCTTAAAGAAAGGGGCTATATAGAAAAAGTGTCTAAATTTCAATCAGAAATAATTGATAATGATGTTAGGATAATCTCAAAAATGTATAAAATACTTTTGGAATGGCAAACAAAAGACGAGGAGATAAAGTCGGTCATGATTAAATGGGCCAGAGACTTCGGTTACAATATACAATTAGAGGACTGGGAAAAGGTATGGAATGAGAACATGAAATTTACTGCATGTACAGCACTAAAGGAAAACATAATGAAGATGGTGTACAGGTGGTATATTACACCGGTAAAGCTGGCAAAAATGTACAAGACATGTAATAGGTGCTGGAAATGCAAAGAAAAAGAAGGATCTCTCTTTCACATGTGGTGGGCTTGCAGGAAGGCGAGGGGATTCTGGGAAATGATCTATAGTGAATTGAAAAAGATGCTTAAATACTCGTTTGTTAAGAAACCAGAATCCTTTCTGTTAGGAATAACAGGAAGAGAGATAAAAAGACGGGATTATAAACTGTTTCAGTACGCTGTTACAGCGGCAAGAACACTGATGGCCCAGAGGTGGAGACAGGAGGAATTGCCGACCTTGAATGAATGGAGGATGAAACTCATAGATTATGCAGAATTGGATAAAATGACTGGAAGAATAAGATATCAGAAAGATTAAAAATTCATCGAGGACTGGGGAAAGTTTGCGGAATATCTGGAAACTATATGTGATCAACAAACAACGCTAGTGGGGTTTAAAGAGACTTTGTAATATTTTAAGGTATATTGCAAGACAGAATTAGAGAGGTGAAGGTGAATAGTAAATCGGCAATATTATATAGAAAATGCGGGAAAATAAGAAAAATGGATGATTGAGGGAGGTGCTGGTGGAGGTTCAAAAAATTGTTAATTTGTAATTATGGTTGTAACCAATATAAGTAAAAGGAAAACTGAATAAAAATTTAAGAGGGGAAAAAAAAAAGATGCCAAGGCAGCCTTCCCCGGCGGCGGAGCCAATGGAAATAGATGGTGCACGCGCCCAGGAGGTTTCAAGCTCCAGCGAAAGTCGCAAGAGAGAGGGAAAGGACGGAAAAACGACCAAGAAATGTTTCCTCTGCCAGCGGCCAGGACATTTTGCCAGGGTCTGCCCGCAAAGAAAGGCCTGGCAAGGAATGGTGGGAGCCGCTGGGGGTGAGGAGGAGGGGCAACAGACACAGGAGCAGGGAAATGGGAACGCTTGGCTGCCACTCAGCGGGCACAGCAGCCAGGCAAGCAACCAGTAAAAGTGCCCAAACCAGATTCCCCAAAGGCAGCTATAGCCATTGAGGTGGTGCTAGAACTCCCGAATGGGCACCCAGTCAAGGTTCAGGGAATGCTGGATTCGGGCAGCTCCTGCAATTTCTTCAGCAAGGACTTTGCATTAGAGCACCAGCTTCACTTGCTACCTTTGGATTTTCCCTTGCAAGTAACCACCATTGATGGGAGGGAGCTTCTTGGAGGGGAAGTGACACACCAGACCCCACCAATGAGAATGAGGGTGTCTAAGCACTCAGAGACGATCGCCTTCCATGTTGCCTCACTAGCGGGGGCCCCAATAATATTAGGGATGAGCTGGCTAGCACAACATGATCCCGTGGTGGCGTGGCATCAGAAGACAGTCAGTTTTGGGTCAGCCTACTGCCTGGAGCACTGCCTAGGAGGGGAAACACCAAGGATGAGTGTAGCCCGAATGGCAGGAATGGCAGTGGAACAGAAAGGGGAGGTGCCGCCACAATATGCTGATCTGAGGGAGGTCTTCAGTGAGAAGGAGGCAGATAGGCTACCACCCCACAGGCCCTTTGACTGCCAAATCAACTTGTTCCCGGGAGCGCAGCTGCCGGTGGGTAAGCTGTATGCCATGTCAGACAGGGAGATGAAGGAGTTACGGGAGTTTATTGACAAGAACCTAAAGAGAGGATTCATAAGAGAATCGAAAGCAGTGGGACAAAAAAGACACGGATAAACCCAGGCTTGTAGTGGACTTTCGTGGCGTAAATTTGGTGTCGGAACCCGTGACTTTCCCAATGCCCAGAATTGACGACATTGTGACGAGAGTGAGGAAGGGAAAGATTTTTACCAAACTGGACCTCAGGGGGGCTTACAACTTGATCAGGATGAGGGAGGGGGGTGAATGGAAGACCACCATGTTCACCCCCTAGGGGCCTTTGAATATTTAGTTATGCCTTTTGAATTACAGTCAGGCTCCGCCTGTTTTCAAGCTTTCATGCACCACGTGTTGGGGTCTCTGCTTTACAAGAGCTGTGTGGCATTACTGGACGACGTCTTGATTTATTCGGATAGCGAGGAGCAACATGTACGAGACGTTAGGGAAGTGCTACAACAATTGCAGAAACACCAGTTGTGGGTCAAGCTAGAGAAATGTCAGTTTCATGCCAGAGAAGTGGAGTTTCTGGGGTACAAGTTGTCTGACAAGGGCTTAGCGATGGACCCAAGCAAGGTGCAAGCAGTGTTGGAATGGAAGTCCCCCAAAACACGGAAGGATGTACAAAGGTTCCTAGGTTTCAGCAACTTCTACAGGAAGTTCATCAAGAACTTCGCCCACTTGACAGCACCCATCACGGACTGTCTCAGCAGCAAAAAGAAGTTCGTGTGGACGGAGGAAGCTCAGCAATCCTTTGAACGATTGAAGAAGGCGTTCGCGTCGGAAGAGCAACTATTACACGTAGACCTGGAGAAACCCCTGAGGCTACAGACCGACGCGTCAGACAGAGCGATAGGGGCGGTCCTTTTGCAGCCAGGGCGGAGCAAACAGGAATGGAAACCGTGTGCCTTTTTCTCGAGGAAGCTGAGCAAGTCGGAGCAAAACTATACCGTGTATGACCGAGAACTGCTTGCGATCTACGCTGCCTTTTGTCGTTGGCGTCATCTACTGATAGGAGCGCAACACAGAATCCAGGTGTGCACCGATCACAAGAACCTAGAGTACTGGAGAACTGCACGAGTACTCAACCAGAGACAAATTCGCTGGGCGCAGGAGTTCTCCAAATTTTATTTTGAAATCCAGTATGTGCCCGGAGAGGAAAACGTGAGAGCGGACGCTCTCTCGCGGAAGCCAGAGTACTTCGAAGGAGAGGGTCCGCCGGAGACACGACACATCATACCCGAGGACCGATGGGTGTGTGGGGGAACTCTAGTGGGGAAAAGAGAACTGGCAGGGCTTACTAGGAATGATGAATTCTCACGAACTAAAATCAGGGAACTCTGAGATGGGAGAGAGGCGGCAGAAGGGTTTGAGGAGAAAGAAGGGGTGTTGTACTATAGAGGGGCCATGTATGTACCAGGGGAAGCTCTAAGGGAAAGGGTACTCAAACAACTCCACGGCAACCCCACAGCGGGGCACTTTGGACAGCACAAAACGATGATGCTGGTCACCAGACAGTTCTGGTGGCCACGGGTGAGGGAGGATGTACGGGAATATGTACGAGGGTGCGACCGCTGCCAAAGGGCAAAAGGGGAGCGGACGGCCCCAGCAGGCTTACTGGAACCCTTACCCACACCGAGCAAACCCTGGGAGGTGGTGTCCATTGATTTTATGACTGATTTGCCCAAATCACGGGGGAAAACAGCGGTCATGGTAGTAGTCGACTTGCTGACCAAAATGTGCCATTTCATAGCCTGCTCACATGCGGTGACGGCAGAAGAGACGGCACGATTGTTCATAGAGCACGTTTTCAGGTTGCATGGCGCCCCCTTGAGGGTTATCTCCGACCGCGGAAAACAATTTACCTCCCGGTTCTGGAGGAAGCTCATGAGCTTGCTGCAAGTCGAGGTGGGGTTCTCAATGGCAAGGCACCCAGAGACCAATGGGCAAGCGGAAAGGGCAAACAGTATACTCCAGCAATACTTACGCTGCTACGTCAGTGAGAGACAGAACGATTGGGTAGAGAAACTAGCGCTGGCTGAATTTGCGTATAATAACGCTAAACACATGTCCACGGGGATGAGTCCGTTTATGGCCAATTATGGGTGCCATCCCAGAGCCTTCCCGGGGAGTGAGGAGCAAAGCTGCAGTGTACCCGCGGCGGAGCAGTTTGTGGAAGAAATGGAAGCCCTACACCAGCAACTTAAGATAAACTTGGAGCGGGCCAAGGCTGTTTACAAGAAGCAGGCAGACAAGCACCGCAGGGAAGGGGAAACCATACGGGTGGGAGACCGGGTGTGGTTGTCCACCCAAGGGTTACCTTTTAAAGGGGGGTGCAAGAAGTTGCAGCCCTGACGGCTGGGGCCATTTGAGGTAACACAACAGGTAAACCCCGTAGCATTCAAGCTCAAGTTGCCAGGCAGCATGAAAATACACCCTGTGTTCCACCGGTCCTTGCTCTCACCACAAAGGGAGGGGCGGGAATTCCTGGGGCGAGAGGTAGGAGCCACCCCACAACCGCAGGTAGAAGAAAGGGAACACCAGCGGTCGGCCACGGAAATAATTGATTCAAGGTGGCGAGGTCGTCAGGTGGAGTACTTGGTGGCTTGGGAAGGGGAGCCCTGGTCAGAAAACACGTGGGTTCCCGCGGAAGCCATCAATGACAGGTATATGGTGGAATTATTCCACCGCCGGTTCCCGGACAAGCCCAAACCCTTAGAGAGGTTCTGGGAGGAACAATTTGGAACCACAGATGACGAAGAGAGTTTCGAGGGGTTTTCAGAATCCGAGGAAGAATCAGACTGGGAGGGTCACCCCGTGGGTGGGAATCAAAGCAGGTGGGAAGCGGGTTTCGAATCCACTGAGGATGGTGACAGTTCCTTCCGGGGTTTCCCCATCTCGTCGGCCAAGGAAGAGAGAGAAATCGATTCCACAGGTCGAGCAGGGGGTGGAGGGGGTCCTGGAGGGGAGGTGGATGTCAGGAAACTGGCATCGGAGCAACAGGAGAAGGAGAGGCTCTCCGATTCTGCAGGAGAAGGTACCAGCACCAGGGGGAGACGCAGCTTAATAGAGGGGGAAGGAAATCAGCGTAACACCAAGGATCCAGGAGAGCAAATGGGGGAAGAGGGGAAAGGGCTCCAGGATTCAGCTTAATAGAGATACTGACAGAGAGCACTGGTCCTCCACTACCCACGCCCTCCCTGCGCAGAGACGACTGGGTGTCAAACAGATTTTATGCTGGAAGAGGTTTAAGAAACGCCCACAGACAGATACTGCTAGCGACTGAGGCAGCCACGCGGACATGGGCTGTGCAGTCAAGACGGTTTAACCCAGGCCGTTAAGCTCCCAAACGGGGACAGTTTACGCACGAGTAACTCCAAACCACTACAACATGCTTCTCAACTTCACTTTGCTCTGCAGCCCTCTTAGCCTCTGCTTTCCCAGCTGCATTCTGTGGAGGCTGTACTACGTCCCAAAGCTGCTCCCCCACCAGCAAAAGCTCCACTTGAAAGCTCCACTGCAGCCAATTTTGGCTAGTCAGTTTCTGACATGGCAGTTTAAACTCAAAGCCATGTGCACGGGGCTGAGCCATTGCTTCCCTTCCCTTCTGTTGGCCTCTTGCAAAAGTACTCACTCTGCAGCCAAACCGGGCACTCCGGACGACGTGGCTCCCAGCTCCCACTCCGTCAGCCTCCTCCGATCTGCCCTCTGCTCTCTTTGAAGCCTTGGCAGTCGATCAAGCTGACGTTCAGTCCTTTTAAAGTCTTCCAAGCCCTTTCTCACACGCTTCACGTTGACCCATAACCATGTTCGGTAGATTTATTGCTTTATTGTTTGGCGCCCAGCCACACTTCCCCTGGGAGGCTCTGTAGATCGTAAAGCAATTAGCAGAAGTACACAGCGGGGGGTGTCGAGAGAGCAGTAAACAAGTCCCACACGTTTCTTCTGTCCTACTAGCCAGAGCCTCATTCAGAGCCAGAGCTGAAAGAAAGCCAGAGCCAGAGCCAGAGCCAGAGCCAGAGCCAGAGCCAGAGCCAGAGCCAGAGCCAGAGCCAGAGCCAGAGCCAGAAATAGGGCTTGATACAGGGCCGGAGCGCAAAACATAGCTGCAGCCACAGCCTAGAGCCACAGCCTGAGTCTGCAGCGGTACTTGATACAGTGCCGGAGCTGGAGCTGGAGCCAGAGCCAGAGCCAGAGGCACAGCCAGAGCCAGAACAAAACCCTAATTCAGAACCAGAGCCTGAAAGAGAGCCAGACCCTGAAACATAGCTGGGTCAGAGGCAGAGGAAGAGCCATCATGACACCCTGAATTAGAGTCAGAACCAGATCTTCATTCAGAAGCAGACCCTGAAAGAGAGCCAGAGCCACAGACAGAGCCACAGACGGAGCCTAGAGCCACAGCCGAGACCCACAGCCATAGCCGAGATCCACAGCCTGAGTCTGAAATAGTGCTTGATAGAGTGCTGGATCCTGAAACAGAGACACTGTCTGAAACCTGCCCGACGCTTAAACGTAGCCAGGGGCAGAGGGAGAGGCAGAGCCTGATACAGTGCTTGATACAGCATAGGAGCCTGAAGCAGAGACACAGCCAGATCCAGAGACACAGCCAGAGCCAGAACAAAACCCTAATTCAGAACCAGAGCCTGAAAGAGAGCCAGAGCAAGAAACAGTGCTTGATAGAGTGCCAGAGCCTGAAACAGAGGCAGAGGCAGATACAGGGCTTGAAACAGCGTCGGAGCCTGAAACAGAGAAACAGCGTGAAACAGAGACAAAGGCTGAGACACAGGCCGAGCCTGAAATAGAGCTAGAATAAGTGCTAGAGCCAAAGACTGAGACAAAGCATAATAAAGAGCAGAAGCCTGAGCCTGAAACAGTGCTTGATACAGTGCCAGAGCCTGAAACAGAACCATAGCCACAGCTACAGCCATAGTGCCACAGCCTGAGTCTGCAACAGTGTTTGATACAGTGCCAGAGCCTGAAACAGAGACACAGCCTTAAACAGAACCTGAGCCTGGTTATTAGCATGGCAATTAAAGAAGAGAGAGGCAGAAAGGCTTATAAATAGAGTTAAGTGCAAAGGCAAAATAATAAACAACCCTAAAGAAATAGAGAAACGATTTCTCGAATTCTTTAGAGAAATCTATAAGGAAGGAAATGAAACAACAGAAGAAGTTAAAGAACATTTAGAACAGAACTGTCTTCCGAAACTTACTAAAGAACAAAAATAACCGTTGAATGCCCCTATTACATCGTACGAAATGCAAAGAGCAATTAAGGAAGCAAAGATAGGAAAGCCACCAGGGCCAGACGGCCTACCGGCAATATATTATAAAAAAATGGAGGACTTACTGTCTGACCCATTAAGAAGTATCATGAACAACATCAACCATGCCGGATTCTTGGAAAGACAGCCTTATTGCATTAATTCCAAAACAGAGAACGGACAATCTACTTATTAACAACTATAGGCCTATCGCACTTCTAAATAACGATTATAAATTCTATGCAAATATTTTAGCCGAAAGATCAAAAAAAGGCTTCCAGATGATGATACACAATGACCAAGCTGTCTTTTTACCCGGGAGGCACATTTATAGCAACACTAGAAACATTATAAACTTATTAGCGTATTTAGACTTAAAAATAGAAAAGAAGGCAGTCTTAATGGCTATAGATGCAGAAAAAGCTTTCAACAGGGAATCCTGGAAATTTATGAAAGGTCTATTACACCATATGGATTTTGGTATACAGTATATAAAAGGGATTGAAGCAATATAATCAAAACAAAAAGCTAAAATCATAATCAATGGAAATTTATCACAGGAGTCTGAAATCAGTAAAGGGGTCAGACAAGGTCGCCCACTATCCCCCTTAATTTTCATATTAACATTGGAAGTTTTATGTAAACAAATTAGGGAAGAAAAAGAAATAAAAGGGATTATGCTGGGAAATAGAAGTTACAAAATGAGGGCATTTGCTGACGATTTAATTATAACTACGGAGCAACCAAAACAGAGTTTAAGAAAGGCGTTGGAAATAATATATGGCTACGGTAAAGTTGCGGGGTTCAAAATGAATTTAAACAAGACAAAACTATTAGTTAAAAATATGTCACCAGATGAAAAAGCAGAATTAGAACAAATAATACACATTAAAATCTACCCCAAAATCAAGTATTTAGGATTATGGATAACACCAAAGAATATTAACTTATATGAAGATAATTATACCAATTGTTGGAAAGATATCAAAAGACAGTTGGAGACATGGACAAGGTTAAATTTATCATTCCTGGGCCGTATTTCGGTAATTAAAATGATAGTTTTACCGAAGCTACTCTTTCTATTCCAAACAATTCCAATTACAGGAAAGACCAGCAGTATCAACAAGTGGCAAAAAGAAATTTCTATTTTTTTGTGGAAGGGTAAAAGACCAAGAGTAAAGCATAAGATATTAATAGATACTGTAGAAAGAGGTGGCTACGGGTTACCGGATTTGAAGCTATATTACGAAGCCTCATGTCTTCTCTGGTTGAAAGATTGGTATTTATTAAAAAATTGGGATATTTTAGATCTAGGTCATGACACCCTGTTGGGTTGAAATGAACGACAGACGAGTAGGTAGGTGTCATACAGGAGGCGTCTCTCGAGGAAGCCTCGGAGACTCCCTTTTATTGGATATTATACAGCGTTTGCCACGTGTGTGCTTGTTGCTGATTGGTTAACATAAGTACAAAGCAAGGGTTGCATATAAGACTTTAATTATTGCATATAAGACATTAATCATAGACAGGTTAAAGGTTGGGAAAAGGAACGCGGAGTTTACACAGGCATGGTTTCGGACTGCCCGTACTAGAGTGGTACGAAAAGGAATGTACAAGGAGGGGTAAGTACAGATTGATATGGTGTGAACTCAAGGTGAACAGAACGTACCAGGGTGATGAGGGAATGTCTTAGCATCAGCACGGTTTGAGCAGCATGAGCAGAACAAAGCTTAGAAGCAAGACTTCCCATCATACCACAGTTATGTGCAGAAGCAATGCTTCCCATCATGCCATGGTCATGTGCAAAAGCAATGCTTTCCTTCATCTCCCCCTTTCTTTTCTTATTTGCGAGGTGTTCTGGGTGAATAAGACAAAAATACTTCAGGATACGTGGTATGCCAGCGCATGCCCGAAATAAGTTCGCCACATCTCCCCTAATGTTTACTGCTGGTGCTGCAATTTCGCAAAGTAGGCAGGAATGATTTTATTGGGTGGCTGAGGGGGAGAGAGAAGCCGAGACAAAAGACCTATGAGTCCAGGAATGCATTGGAGGAAGCAACATAGCAAAATCAATATACATATTTGTCAGAGCTGCTCCCAGATCCTAGCTCACAGAGGATCACGCTAGCCAGCGGTCACTTGTAAAAGTCTTTTATTGAGTTACAGTTTCCATTCTCAAGCTGCTGCGCGCAACTCTACGTCTTAAGGGTTAGACCGGCGAAGCTCCGTCTGAGTCTCCGCCCCCTGTACACCAACTTAATACCCTAGCCTTACTCCACCTTTTCCGCCTGACTGTTCTTCTCTGGGTCCCTCTGCCCCCCGGGGTCTCTTCCTTCCGGGATTCTTCTGACGCTGACCCCCCGGACCCTCCTGTCTCCTTGCGCCGGGCTTTAGGACCTGGCTCCCTTTCCGGGCTGCTTACTGCGCCACCTTCCTGTGCATTTGAACTTGGCGCGCGCGCCCAACCTTCCACTTTCCGTCTGACCGTTTCTTCGCTCCCCGATGGAGGTGTGGCCACTCCTGACTCGTGCCCTCCCTCCTGTTGTGAGCTTCCAGCGCTTGATCCCTGGCGCCCTTCCTCTCCCCTGCTCTCTGTTGGTGACGCTGGTCCCGATTTCCAACTGCTCCCCTCTGAGCCCCCTCTGGCCCTTTCTTCCTGGGGTGTCCCCCTAGGCTCCCCCCTTGCCCTGGCCACTGGTGCTCCTTTCTGTGAATCTTCTGATTCACTGGAAAGACTCGGAGATCTCGGGTCGTCGTCATCACTCATCTTTTCTTCTGCCTCCTCCCCCTCGCTCTCTGTTTCCTCCCTTGCCCTTGCCTCTGCTCCTGAACCCCTGACATCCATCCCCCCCTCGAAGCCCCCTGTTCCCCCCTCCCCTCCTTCTGGTGCGGGAGCTGGGTGTTGCCGTGTCAGGGGGACGAATGTCGGATACAGTTCGCTTCCCGTGGCGGGCCTCCATCTGAAGGCTTCCGGTTCTTCCTCCCTGCTCTCGTCGACGACGGTCACCTCCGCTCCCATCTCTGTGCCGCCGTGCTCGAAACCCGGGTCGTCCCCGAATACGTCCATGTCCGTCTCTCCCTCGTTTCCTTCTGGGGACGTTGCTCGT
>NW_028148712.1:0-25275 GCF_965112155.1 Podarcis liolepis | reverse complement strand
GCTTTCCTTAGCACTGCGGGGAATAGGCAAAGGGGAATAGGCAGAACTTCACTTTGCTGATAGCATTTTGCACTTTTGTAAAAGTGAAAAAAGAAGAAAACAAATTGAATGTTTCGATGGAATCTGATCGCTAGCTGGGAACGCACTTGGAACGCTGCAGAGTGCATTTTCACAGTCCTAAAGGCCACAAATTTCATGGCTCTTACAACCAGGGATGTAAGATTTCCATTCCACCCTGTATTCATTGCTGCTTCTCTTTGCTCCAGTTCATCAACCGCCAAAAACAATGCTATTTGTAATCGCTGTCCGCTGTGGCGAAATTACGCATCTTAATTGATTACATAAATTATGTCATCATCGCATTGTTCCACTCTATTCAATTTAAATACAGAGGAAACAATGCAATTGAGGGGGAAACAGAATCAATTCTCTATCATTTGTAAATTGACAGAAACAACAACAATGTATACCAATTGTATTGTGTGGGTTGTTTTCCATTCCATACATGGAATTAATAAGAGAATGTTGGCAATTTCTGCTCCTGTTTCACCCCAATTTATACCGTATTTTTCGCTCTATAGGACCACTTTCCCCCCTCCAAAAACGAAGGGGAAATGTGTGTGCATCCTATGGAGCGAATGCAGGATCCTTGGCTTCAGCGATAGCAACACGAAGCTTCCGAAGCGCAGAGGGAGCGCTCCCTCTGCGCTCCGGAGGCTTCGCGTTGCTTTCGCTGAAGCCTGGAGAGCGAGAGGGATCGGTGCGCACCGACCCCTCTCACTCTCCAGGCTTCCAAGGTAGCCGCCTGAAGCCTCCAGAGCGCAGCGCGAGTTCCCACTGCGTTCCGGAGGCTTCAGGTGGCCATCCCTGAAGCCTTCGGAGCGCAGCCTAAGTTCCCGCTGCGCTCCGCAGGCTTCGGGTTCAGCAAAAGGAAGCCTGGAGAGGGAGAGGGGTCAGTGCGCAGCGACTCCGGAGGCTTCGGGTGAACACACCTTGAGCACACAGAATGCACCTTGTTTTAGAGGGGGAGAACAAGAAAAAAAAAATCCCCCTCTCTCTTTGCAGCGCCCCTTCAGCGAAGCGGGAGGAGAAATGGAAGAGGCTCCGTTTCTCCTGCCGCTTCGCTGAAGGGGCGCTGAGCAGAGAGGGGGAGAATTTTTCCCCCTTGTTCTCCCCCTCTAAAACAAGGTGTGTCCTATAGCCGGGTGCATCCTGTAGAGTGAAAAATACAGTGATTTGCTGGAGGGGGGTGGTGGTTTTGATCACCTGGCTTTCTTGAATCCCCATAACGTGCAAAAGGAAACCTAGATCTGTTCCACTTCTTACAAAACTGGAGGAATAGGCTCAGGTGGGAATAGTTTGCAATGCTTAACACCCCATGGTCAAAGGTATGGGCTCTTGCTCTGGCAGAAAAGTTAACCCAGGGACAATTTTTCTGATCAATGGGATCCATTTATACAATGTGTGAGAGGAAAAACTCAAGGGGGATTTTCTGGGCAGACTTGATGCCAAAGAACCCTCATTCCTAAGCTTCTGGTGTGAGTTTAGGGCTTAACTGACACTAATGGGAGGGAGCCGCCTTCCTAATTTATTATGTTAATATGCAAAACATGTGCCCCAAATTTAGTTGTTATGATAGGTTTTTTAAAAAAATTAATTCTGCATTTCATGACTGTTTGGAAGGTGTGGAAATCTTAATAAAAATTATTTCAAGAGCAAAACTTGGGTGGATTGCGATTGGTTTCGGAAGTCATCCCATGAAAACTGTGCCCAATCAGAAATGTTCTAAAGTTACGTAAGAATGGATTAACCATCAAAAACTTTCAATTTCTGTTGGATTTTGTATGCAGGACTATCTGTGTGAATTGGGTGAATAATCCGTCCCAGCAGAATTCTTCCACCTGGTTGCCTCTCAAAAATATGAACACGAACATGAAACCACCACAATAATTTAATATTGGTAAAGCACCTACAATATGCTAGGCAGTGTGCATAAATGCAACACGACAACGGAATCAAATTCTGTTTGCTTGTTTGTGTTACAGCATTCTGATATGACACTCCTTCATCTGAAACCCACTTTGAATAATGTGGGAAAGATTAACACAATGGGTCTGTCCATCAGGACATTTCTGGGATTTTTGCCGCAACTGCAGCTTCCTCGGAGCACCGTGGCTGGGAGAAAAGCAGCGGCGCACAAGGAGGGAGGGACAAGCTATGTGTATTGTACAGGATTCATCCTGCTGGCCAAAGATTTCAGGAAAGAGTTGGCAAGAGTTGACGAGGGCATCCTGGCTTGAAGTTATTTAGCAAGAAAGAAAATGGCCGCCCTTGCTGTTGCTAGGGGAATGGGAAGCACCCACTGGAAAATAAAGGAAATACCATTTCTCATGAATTGCAGTGGCATGCTAAACTTCGGCATACGAAGGGCCACCAGTACTGCTGACACAAGTTTAGTGAATTCCAAGTACATCTGTGGCTTGATGCGCAAACAGAAATTCTTTCTGCTTTTTTTTTGTTAAAAAAAACCCCAAGGTTGTATATATTTTTTGGGTCTTACGGTCATAACTATAATCAGAATGGAGGCGGGAGTGTTGCATGTGCGTTTTGTAAGGCAGGCTGAGTTGTTGTTTTTTTAATGGCTGTGACCATCAAAACTTACCGGTTTCCCAAACTCCAATTCCGAAAAGAATTTATACCAAGGCTCATTCTTTAAATCTATCTCTTCTGGGCTTATATCCCGAGTCTAAAGGAGTTGGTGATACGGGAATGGAAGAAAGAGAACGACAACATTATGCAGAGAATAGGAAAGGGCCGTTAAAGATGCGGCGTTCTGCGTCCCCCCCACCGTGGCTTAGGAGGCATTCAATTGGCAGCCTACACCCCATTACTTGGCAATGTAAGCTGCGGTCATACACAGCTCCTTGGGAGTAAGTACCATTGAATTCAATGGCGCTTGCATCTCAGTAGACAGGCATAGAATTGAACTAATGTCACTGGCGAAACTCTGTTTCAATACAGAGTGTCAAAGGTGTCCTGGGTCATTTCTGAACCAGGACAGATAATGCCATTACAGTGGTACCTCGGGTTACATACGCTTCAGGTTACATACGCTTCAGGTTATAGACTCTGCTAACCCAGAAATATTACCTCAGGTTAAGATCTTTGCTTCAGACAGAAATCGTGCTCCGGCGGCGCGGCAGCAGCGGGAGGCCCCATTAGCTAAAGTGGTGCTTCAGGTTAAGAACAGTTTCAGGTTAAGTACGGACCTCCGGAATGAATTAAGTACTTAACCCGAGGTACCACTGTATTGACAAGCAAATGAAGGAGGAGAGCTGGTGAAATAAAATTTCCCCTCAGCTGAAATGCAGACGACATGGTCAGCAACAGCGGGGCGACATATGGAGACATATGGAGACCTTTTCACTAAATATAACATGCGAATAAAGCCTGTTAAGTCCTGCTTAAATTTCCAGGGCAATCCACTCGAAACATTCAATTGCTGAAAAGCAAAAATATGACTTTGGGTTGCAATTTCGGTTGCGACCCCTCCCGCCTCAGCTACCCTCCCCCCCATTTATGTGTCGGTGCAGAACACTGCATCTTTAACAGCACATGGATATGTGAGAAACCCTTTTTCATAAATGGCAAACAGGATGAAGGGTGAAATTCTAAACTAAAGAGGACGCAGTTAGAGAAAGCATGTTACTGAGAAGTCTCTAAGGGGAATGGACACACAAGACTCTGTTCTGTTAGACCACCAACATTTAATACAAGGGTAAAAGTTAAGAGTTCAGACAAAACCAACAGAGTAGGGACAGGACAGGACAGGAACAGAATGACTACCAAGAAAGGCTCTCCCTTTTTGTTCTTAAATTCTGTTTTAAAGCAACAAGCTGGAGCTCTTAATGATGTAGCTAATTAGAACCACAGTACACTTGAATACCTGAGCACATTTAAACATTGGCTCTTAGTGGAGCAGACTGCTTTGCATCAAATATAAAACAAGTTGAGGTGTACCTGATACCATAATTTTGAAATCTGGGAAACGTGCTGAATCCACCTGGGTTAAAAGGTGATTTAATCTTCCCAAACGATAGCTACTGCACAGTGTTTTGGTTCCATTCTCCTTGGATGATGTTAGCACGAGGGACTGAATACAGCAGAATAATGTTTTGCTTGGCAAGCGCAGATGGACTCCAAACTCAAAATGATTGGGGAAAGCGATATTCCAGCTATACAAAGCGACTAACATTCTTGTTGGTCCCAGGAATACACCCCCCCCCATTATTCCTGTGCTTTGGGGTCACTTGACTAGCAGTGAGATTGTCTGACAGATTACAGAGACGTGTTGTTGTCTTCTCTATAGTTTAGGAGGGGGCAAGCAATATTAATATTTGCTTTCTGGCTCATCGTAAGTCAATCACTTTCCCCAATCTTTCCATTGTAAAAAGAAGCTATGAGACCCTTAACTGTCAAGGGCGCTAAAGACATTAGCCCTTGGTTGAGATGAGTCATGTTGACTCAGGCCTCCTCTAGCAAAGTCCCAGAAGCTCTTGCAGAGTCTGCTAGACACCTTGCAGGCCTGATTGGTATTTTTCTAAGTACCCCTTAGCAGCCAAAAGCAAAGAAAAATAGTAAGCTCTGGCATTCCACAAAACTCTTTCTGCTAGTTCAACAAGGATTCCAACTAGCAGGAGCCAGATACCAGATAACTCTTGTTTTCACTTTCAACACATCTCAAATGTTTAAACTACTTGTGATATTACGCATGCCTGAGTCCTGTGCTCAGAATTTTCCTCTGAGTTGGAATCGACACAGATATAAAAAACGCTGTGAAAATGCTTTTTTAAAAAAACGTTTGGGGAAATACGTTGAATTTTGCAAAGCTCCCTTTCGCCATCTAGTGTCACATTTGTATATTGCACCTTAAAACACATTTAAAACTTTTTATCTGCAGCTGTATAGCTGAGTTGCTAGTCTCTTTTCCCCACCTCTGAACCAGTTAAGGACTTGGTAAGGGTGCGGAGGAGATTAATCCTTACCACCCTAGCTGCAATTTGCTCCAGAGAGACTTTCAACACTGGGGTTCTAGAAGAGAGTTTTTAGACAAAACCACTTAAAAGCCTTCTAAAACTTAAAGGAAAAAAATTGTCTTGTAAACCTGGACAAACTTTAATTGAGGTAGGAGCAGTTCAGAATTAACCTACTCTATACCTCTCTGCCTGTGAGACGAGCAAAGCTATGACAA
Source organism: Podarcis liolepis (assembly GCF_965112155.1). Classification (NCBI taxonomy): domain Eukaryota; kingdom Metazoa; phylum Chordata; class Lepidosauria; order Squamata; family Lacertidae; genus Podarcis; species Podarcis liolepis. The sequence goes on along the minus strand of NW_028148712.1, from coordinate 20,024 downwards.
TGTTGTAACCATATCTGTAAGCTGTCAACTGCTAGCCTATGACACTTTCGTATATTTAGTCCCATCATTCCATTCCATTCTTAGATAAATTCGGAATTTCTGGGGTACAGAAGAATCCTTCCAACAGACACACACACAATCAAATACATATTTAAATGTTCATTTTCTCTCAATATATATATTTAAATGTGCGTTTTGGTATGTCCAAACTGCACAGATAACGCTGGAGCACGACAGTTGGATCTGACGGACAGCTAAGTGCCAATCAGCATGTCAGGAAGAGATTCAGGTCCTTTTGTTTAGAAATCTGCAAAGACTTAATTCCTCAAGCATCTCTAGTCGTCTTCTTTGCAAATATCAGGCTCTGAGGGCTTTTCTGATACTGGAAGTGAGACAGCCTGGGGAGAAAGTGCTTGAGCTATACAGAGCTTAAGGAAGCAAGATGGGGGAAAGGTTCAGCTTCTCTCAACCACACACCTCTTTTCATACTAATTTAAGGCTCCCACTTAGATGCAAACGGGGTTCAGGTGTGTGAATAAACTGTAGAATCATAGAGCTGGAATAGACCACAAGGGCCATCGAGTCTAACCCCCTGCCAAGCAGGAAACACCATCAGAGCACTCCTGACATATGGTTGTCAAGCCTCTGCTTAAAGACCTCCAAAGAAGGAGACTCCAACACACTCCTTGGCAGCAAATTCCACTGTCAAACAGCTCTTACTGTCAGGAAGTTCTTCCTAATGTTTAGGTGGAATCTTCTTTCTTGTAGTTTGGATCCATTGCTCCGTGTCCGCTTCTCTGGAGCAGCAGAAAACAACCTTTCTCCCTCCTCTAGATGACATCCTTTTATATATTTGAACATGGCTATCATATCATCCCTTAACCTCCTCTTCTCCTGCTCAACATGGCTATCATATCACCCCTTAACTGTACCTGCTCAGAAGATTTTAAAGCTAGAAGCTGATTTATTTTAATGGCAGAATGGACGCCCTGAAGGCTATGCATCACAAGTGTGTGGCCACAGGTACAAGAAAAAAACTCCACCCACTATGAAAATTAAAACACAAAATGTGTCAGTGTTTGTAACAACTGGTGTAGCTGCTCTGTGAGTCGCCTACTGTGGTCTTCTAGCAGTTCAAAATGTTCAAGTAGCCGACGCTGAGTGCTTTCCTAATCCTCAGATCCTAGCCACTCCAGCGTCGCTGCAGACAGTTACAGCTTGCCACCAACTGCTCCAACGCACAGCCACTGATACCACCAGGACTCATCAGCTCCCTGCTGAGACGCTGTCAGTCGTTTTGCACTCTGCACATGCTCAGAAACACTGGGCCCATAACCTGTCAGTGTTTGTAAAAAACAACAACAACGAAGGAAAGGGTTCTGACTTCCCTTTGTCTCCTCAGCCTGGCCCTCAGACCCTTGTCGGCATAAAAGAGTCCACAAGAATATCCTTGCAGAGTGCTTTCTGCTTTTATTCTTAAAAGTCTTTGTGCAAAAGCGACTGACACACAACAACACTACCAGCTTTCACCAACCAACCCTACATTTCTCACTCTATATATACAACCCGGTGAAGGCCGCTGACTCATGCTGACCCAGCTTTTTAAGCATTAAAGAAACAGCGGCCATTTTAGCCGTGACAAAATGGACAGAAGAGGACTGGCCAAAAATGGGGGAAAGGGCGGGGGGGAAAGAATCAGTGGTGTAGCCTAGGGGGCGGGCCCCAGAGGCAGTTTCCCTGGGTGCAAAATTTCAACACCCGGTGCTGCCTCAATACAGCTGCACGCTTCCATCGCTGGGCTCCGTTGGAAACAGCTTCTCCATGCGAACCAGGAAGTGACCTCTGCAGATAACAAAACAACTCTTCTTTTCTTATCTCTGCAGCTGCAATTTCCTGGGTGAGGTGGACGCCGTTAGGCAGCTGAATGCACAGGCGTCCTCTGTCTGTTTCCCTCACCTCCATCCCTCCATGCAGTCCCGGGCACCAGCAACTCACGCTACAGCACTGGGAAGAAGGTACATGCTGAACCTAATAAATTGAACAGGCCTAGGTTGCCTTAGCTGAAAAAACACACCCCAAGTGACCATCCCTTGTGATGGTATACACCACTGTGGTAGTCAATAGAGAATTGAGCAGGAACACATGGGGTCAGCCATTTAAAACATTAACACTAGACCTGAAAGGGAGTGTGCTGCTACCAAAAACAAAAGACAGCAAAAGCTCTAGCTCTACATTCTGAATGATGTTCCTTGCCGGCATAAGATGTTCCATGTGTGTGCTTGCGCAGAGCTAGTTTGTCAGCTTGGACATCATAGCAAAGAACGGAAAAAATCAAAAGGGCGGCTACACACGAGAGAGGAAAGTCTGTGGCTTGTTCACAATCCTCCTAGACCACGATCATTTGAACTGAGCCAATTGTCGTATTTTTAACACAGACTTCCTTCTGCCTAATGAGAAACAGCTTCGAAACTTCGCGAAGCTCTGTACAAACATAAAATGCTGCCTTGTGCAGATCACAGGGAAATAGGAAGCTGCCTTTTATGGACTCAGACCCTTGGGCCATCCTGCTCAGAATTGTCTACACTGGCAGTTTCTCTCCAGTGCCTCAGACAGAGGACAGTGGTGGGTTTAGGGGAGTGGAACTTTGGCGGCACCACAACCCACACACAAACAAGTCATGCTGCAATCAACTGAACACAACCAACACAACTCTGTCTGTGAGGTGCAAAAGTCCTGTGTTATGCTGACACAACCCCCTACACTAGCACTATGCAACAGAACGAAAAAACAACACGCCTTCCCTCTCTTTCCCCTCAAACTGTAGGATGTCTATGACAAAAGTGTCTCTCACTACAACCAGGCATGCCCAAAGTCCGTTTCGGGGGCCTAATCCGGCCCATCGGTCGGTTTAATCCGGCCCCCATAGCAGTTTATTTCCTGGGGTAAAATCCTAAAAAAACCTCAACGACTTCAATCCTAAAAAAAGGTTAACAACTCACGGCCCTTTACTTCATCAAATATGGCCCTCTTTGAAAAAAGTTTGGAGACCACTGTAAATGAACTGTGAAAAAGACTCCATGACAGGCATCCTCAACCTTCAGCCCTCCAGATGTTGTGGACTACAATTCCCATCATTCCCGACCACTGGTCCTGTTAGCTAAGGCTCATGGGAGTTGTAGGCCAAAACATCTGGAGGCCTGCAGGTTGGGGATGCCTGCTCTATGAATTGAATCTTTAGTTTAAAAACCTATGATGTAGAATGGAAGGCAGTGGGTGGGTTGCTGATTTTTGGCCTCACACAGGGTGCTGGAAAAATCTGAGACCCAAAGGTCGGCCACTGCTGAGGATGTCTCAAGACCTAATTGGAGGTCCTGCGGACTGAATCTGGGACCTTTTGCAGATACTCTATGGTCCATTTAGCCCATTATTATCTCTGCAAGATGGCACTGACTCTACAGCAGCCTACAAATATAATGATGCTCTCCAGATGTTTTGAAACACACCTTCTGTCAGACCTTCCATCAGCTGAGCTTTCGCCCACAAGCGGAGCTTTTGCCCAGGATACTTGCTGCATGGGGAAGGAGCACAGATGAATTTATGAAACCAAAACTCATTGGTTTGGAGCTGCATGCGGAAGGTCGTAGGTTCGATTCCTAACATCTCCATCTGAAACTCTGGAGGGTCCTTATGTTCCAAACCTTGGCCACAGGAAGAACCCAAAAGCAAAAGAGAAGAAACAAAGCCTGCTTTCTCTTAACTTAAAAACCTTGTGGAAACTCTATTTAAAACTCATTATTGCTTAGATTCCACACTGAATGCACCAATAACACAAGGCGTTAAAAATCAGGCCCACCACCCAACAGATTGTGGTGTCCAACACGGATTATTAAGTATTTGGCAAGCAAACCGACCACATTCAACACACTCCAAAGAACTTTGCAACGGTGAAGGGGCCTTGGCCTATTCACCAGCTGTTTTCGAACAGGACGGAGGATTTTTAAGATGTTAAATATAAGTTTAGACGGAAACTTAAAAAACAAGACTGTAAAACCTAGCCACATGGAAGCATGCCAGCGGTGCAGGAAGAGGGGAAAGCATATTAGTAAGATAAAATTAACATTACCAATTTTTCATTGTTCAGAACAGAGGACCTTCCTGGCTGATATTCATAAATGCTTTTAGGTTCAGCGCGGTATTTTCTTGTGTCCACCTTCTTGTCCGGAGGCTCCCAATCATTCCTGGGGCGGAATATAGTTTGTTGTTGTTACAGAAACGAAATATTTTCACTGGGAGGCTAATGCTAGTTTAATCACAAAAATGCTTCAACCAAAAGCAAAAATCAGGCTTGGAGAACCGCGTGGTTCAAATTAGGGGCGTGAGGAGTTTCTTCTACTTCCTACACTGATACGCCAAAGCATAATTCCAGTTGTCAAAAATGCGCTGGAGCCCATTAACCAAACTGTAATTACTGCCTTATGTTTGGAACCAGATGCACGCAAAAAGTATGCAAGCACCTCTCCTTTCTCACTGCGCCAAACACACTTGGTTTGAACTGAGGGAAAACTCAGAGGCTTGTGGCAAAACAGGTGGCGCAAGTTAAAGCGCTCCTGGTGAGGAGAAACCAAGTTACCTTTCAGTGCTCGGTTTAAGAGAAGAGGTACGAGCTGGCAGGGGCAGAGTGGCAGATCTCTTGACCACTTTCTCCATGTCGATAGTGTCGTTCTCGCTCTTGGAACGGGGTACTGAAGTCTGTGCTCTTGCTGAAAAGGGAGCATTAAAAAAAAACACACAACATGGTTACGTCTGAAGGGGAAACAACGAGATCTCAATGTTCTAAAACGTTAAAGGTTTTGCGTTCTAGAAGCACCACGATTCTCCTGCAGTAATGGGATTCAACCAACAGTCCACCAACACGTTCTCTTTCATACCATTCAAATCTTTAGCGTTTACATGAGTTCAGACTTCGAAACATCCAGGTACTTACTGTCTTTGTAAAAGGAGTACTGAGGCACATAGGAATCGGAATCTTCATCTGGAAAACAAACGATTTACAATCACCACAGGTATGTCATTATGCACCTATGACTTAAAAGAGTTTCGCCTTCTGTCCTTACAGGATTCCAAGGGCAAATGCAGGTATCGTTTTCAGTGTTCTCACCCCTGTGGGGAACGGCAGCAGGAGAAAATGAGAGAGGGAAGAGAGAGAGGTCTGCAAGGTTCCTCTCTAACCATGGGAAAGGCAGGTGTTTGAAATATCGCCGGTATTCCTTTCAGCACCAGCTGAAAACCCCTTTGCCTAAACGACCCCACACAGTAGTTTAGAAAGTTTGCATGAGCTTTGATTTGTTTTGTCTGCTCTATTCTGTTTTTAAACTTTCTGGATGTTTTAAACTATGGGAATATCTTTTTCAGTGATAATTTTATTGTTTTAATTTTTTCGTAAACCACTTTGAGGTTTGTTCTATAAACCAGTGGTATATAAATTTTACGAAATACATAAATACACACGTGTTCCCATGTTTACCTTTGTGCATGTGGCTGTGAGAGCTCCTTCTCCTTCCATGCATGACTACTAGAATGACTGGATGATGATGATGTTATTTTATTTATATACCACCCACCTGGCTGGGTTTCCCCAGCCACTCTGGGCAGCTCCCAACAGAATATTAAAAAAACAACAAAACATCAAACATTTAAAACTTGCCTTCAGATGCCTTCTGAAAGTCAGTTAGTTGTTTATTTCCTTGACATCTGATGGGAGGGCGTTCCACGGGGTGGGTGCCACTACTAAGAAGGCCCTCCACATCAACTCAGCATCTTATTATGCTCAGTTTTAGCAAACTTGTGTTCAAAATTACATATAAGTACATATGTCTTTCTTCTTCTTCTTCAGAGTAACAGCATTTGTGAAAGAATGCCCATCAATCTAGATATATAGGGATTCTATTTTTCATAGGGACTGCCGAAAATATCCTCATTCCCAACACCATAGCAGCACTGATTAGCAAAATGGAATAAAATAAATAAACGCTGGGTTGGGAAATGGGTGCTGGTATTCCATTCATCCCTAGAAAGACTGTCCATTACCTCCTGCCCATTACCCGCCAACAGTTCTGAGGCCTTCCCATTTGACTGACCAGTTTCCACTGTTTGCATGAAGATCCAATCATCCTCAAGCAAGGTCACACCTCTATACTTCCGAGGACCCTTGGCAGCATTTTAGCTGTTGCAGAATTCTCACGGTGCAGAATTGTTTGGAAAAGCTGACCTGGAGCTTTCCACTGCCTTAAAGTGGAAAGAAGAAGCCTTTTGAGTCAGACAGGCAGATGGACTCGGCCTATCTGCATGCCAGCCGACACACCTGAACATCAGCTTGCTCAGAGAGAGAAGTCAGGCCCTGGTGTTTATTTACAGGGCTACAAGGATTCTCGTTGGCTCCCCATGCCACCCGATTCCCACTGAGCTGAAAGCTTCACTTCATCCTCTGGTCATCGGCACCTGACAGTTTAGGTTGGCTATCAGTTTTCTCAGCTTGAACGCTGCCACTGTGGCACAGAAGAAAAGCACTTGGGTCCATTGCCCAAGTTCCCAGTTCCCTTGCCTCAAGCAAGAGCAAAACCTTCTTGAAGCGATGGCAGCCTCCTGCTGCAGAAAGCGTTCATTCTCTGTAACAATAAAACAGACCCGCAAGCTTTAAAACAAGCTAGAAATCTGCTTTTTCACCACCCAATGCTCCAAAACAGCACGCAGGCTGTCGTCCTAGGCTTGGCATACTCAGCGAGGTTCCTGCGGCAGCAATCTCATTATAAGACGTTGCCACAAATAGTCTGACATGGTGCTCAACAAGGGCTTAGGAAAGTCGTCCCCCCCCTCCTCCTGCAACACGGCTGAGATGCATTTAGTAATCGCAGTAGCTGACAGAATAACAATTCCAACCTTGGTGTCCTGGGTCGCTCTGGAGCATCAGACGTAACACTGCCGGTACAGCAAAGGGACTGAAATATTCTAAACATTCATTTGCTGCTAAGTGGTTTCCGAGTCCATGTTGTAAATAACTTTATCACACAGGCATTCCTTGCAATGCACAGCATTTTGTTTGAAGGCCTTAAATGCCCACATAAGATGGAACAGAATCTTGTTATCCGGGATCTCTGACACAGAATCTTGTTATCTGGGATCTCTGACACAGGTTCTTCTGCCACCAGAGATCATTTTTTTAACCCCTGGCGTCAGAGGGTGAGCCTGTGGAGACTCATACATGCAAAACACATGCGTTTCCAAAAGGGTTTTTCTAAAGTCTTGAGCTATGGGTCACTTTTACAGACAGCATGCCAGATTCAGCGCATCTAAGAGCTTGTACTTGTTGCCACTGAGAGTGCACCGGCTATGGAAAGGCAGCCGCCAGCAAGCCCCACGCCGCCAACAAAGTAGGAAGTATTACACGGGTACAAATATCTAAGTTTAATTAGAAGTGCAGGTAAACCATGGGGGAGGGGGCAGCTAAGCGGGGTCCGGAATCAGAGGAGCTTCAATGAGTCTAAACATTTTGAGTCACAGCATAAATGCATGATTATACATATACATATTGATATATATTTAGAACTTTTACGTGTCATACATGACACGTAAAATACTAAGATACGTATAAATATGTGTAAGATTGCACAGTATAAATGCAGCGCTATACACTGAATATGTATAAATTCATATGTTCAAGAATATAGTAAAGGTTCGCTATCTATGCTAGCATTCGATTGATGTTGGAGAGAAACTGAGTTGAGAAACAAGATTAAGGGTACATATTGATATAAGAATGTATTAGATAAAATGTAAAGAAATATACAATAATACGAGTACATTCATTTGTAAAAAAAGAATATACAAAGAGATTGATAGGAAGTCCGTTGTGTTGGTACAAATATTATTTTGAAATGGCTTTATGTCTTTCTTTTTTCTTTCTTTAGGTACATAAATTTGGTATATAAACTTTGTATACATGTTGGAAATTATATTATAATATGCCCTGTAATGTAATATGATAATGTATACATATGTGACATAAGAACGTTAATAATTTTTTTAAAAAATATGTATAAATTCTCTGTGTGTTAACTAAATGTCATGTCAACGGTCATCTCTTTCAATTGATTTTGTTAGTCTTTTTTGTTCTAAGGCAGGGTCTCCCAAACTTGGGTCTCCAGCTGTTTTCTGGACTACAGCTCCCATCGTCCCTGAACACTGGTCCTGCTAGCTAGGGGTGGTGGGAGTTGTAGTTGGTGGGAGTTGTAGGTGGTTGGAGGATGGATGGCGGCTAACAGATTGAGGTTGAATCCTGACAAGACAGAAGTACTGTTTTGGGGGAGACAGGGGGCGTGCGGGTGTGGGGGATTCCCTGGTCCTGAATGGGGTAACTGTGCCCCTGAAGGACCAGGTGTGCAGCCTGGGAGTCATTTTGGACTCACAGATGTCCATGGAGGCGCAGGTTAATTCTGTGACCAGGGCAGCTATTTACCAGCTCCATCTGGTACACAGGCTGAGACCCTATCTGCCCGCGGACTGTCTTGCCAGAGTGGTGCATGCTCTAGTTATCTCCCACTTGGACTACTGCAATGCGCTCTACGTGGGGCTACCTTTGAAGGTGACCTGGAAACTGCAATTAATCCAGAATGCGGCAGCTAGACTGGTGAGGGGGAGTGACCGCCGAGACCATATAACACCGATCTTGAAAGACCTACACTGGCTTCCAGTACATTTCCGAGCACAATTCAAAGCATTGGTGCTGACCTTTAAAGCCCTAAACGGCCTCGGTCCAGTACACCTGAAGGAGCGTCTCCACCCCCATCGTTCAGCCCGGACACTGAGATCCAGCGCCGAGGGCCTTCTGGTGGTTCCCTCGCTGCGAGAAGTGAGGTTACAGGGAACCAGACAGAGGGCCTTCTCGGTAGTGGTGCCCACCCTGTGGAACACCCTCCCTTCAGATGTGAAGGAAATAAGCAGCTATCCTATTTTTAAAAGACATCTGAAGGCAGCCCTGTTCAGGGAAGTTTTAAATATTTAACGCTGTACTGTTTTTAACACTTGATTGGGAGCCGCCCAGAGTGGCTGGGGAAACTCAGCCAGATGGGCAGGGTATAAATAATAAATTATTATTATTATTATTATAGTCCAAAAACAGCTGGAGACCCAAGTGTGGGAAACCCCGTCTAAGGTAATCTTTAAAAAGTAGTCAGGGGAAGGGAAAAACGCAAGACAATATTTTTAAAAAATACACACTAGGTTAAATGCTATTATTTCAGGGCGATCAATTAAGTGGCATCATGAGCCCAATTCACTGGGACCGTTTTCAGCAAAGCCCCCCATGGAATGAATGGGGAACGTGCAACCGAATGGCTCTCTTCTCAGACCAGTCCTGTTCCATCCAATGCCTTTTGCGCTTGGTGGATTGGGCTCAGTGTGCCAGGTCAACTACTGCAGATGCGCGGCTCGGTACCTTGGATTGAGCACACAAAAACCAAGCAGATCCAAGTCCCGAAGCATTAGTCCGGGGACTGTTAGAAAGCAGAGAGAGCAAGGCCAAGCCAAGAAAGCTGGTCCGACAGTTAAGGCAAAAAATGTTAACTGACAGCAGATCATTAGGAAGAAGCAAACTAAGGTGGGGGAAGAAAACTCCGGTTGGAAAGTTAAGGAGGAAGCAGCAGCAGAGCTTGTGCAAAAGGAAACGTTGGCCAACCACGACTATTTACCTTCAGATTTAGGGCTAGGAGTAGACACAGGAAACTGGTAGGTAGGAGAATAAGGATTTTCTTCTGCAGCGGAGAAAAGCAAGGGAGTTGGACAGCAGTGGAGGAAACGTCACTCCCCCAATTCCCTATCCCCATTAATCTTCTCGCGGCCTCGTTCGAAAACAGTGTTACATCACACACTCCAGACAGAGAATAAAAGGTTAGAAAGTATTTTGCCTCCGCACACATCACACAAGGAGCAAACAGCACCACTCACGAGCCAGCCATGCTGAAAGGACAGGCATTCAACTAGTAGCACGCTCTAGTGTGAAAGATTTAAGAGGATGGTTAAAAACCAAACACAGAACAAGTGGCTAAGCTCGTGGGTACCTTTGGTTTGGGGCTGGATATCAGGAAGTTCGGGGAATTTGTAGGTAGGGCAATAAGGGTTTTCTTCAGGAGGGTCTGTGCAGAAAGAGCACATTTTGGGGGAAAGAACAGAGAGGAAAGAAATGAAGGGAGAGATGGACAAATCAGTGTGAATCTCCTCGCACGCGCATGTCGAGAATTGTATTTGATGTTGACGCCCCTCACAAAAAAGTGCAGAAAACATCCATTTAGCATTCTGCTGTACCCTGAGGCCAACTATCTCTGCGCCCTTCTTTCAAGCCCCATCCCTGGGTGGCTCGTGGTCTCCCTGAGATGGCGGTTCGCTACTTCTGGGTCACGTGGCCAGCGTGGCGAAGCTGCTCTGGCGAGCCAGCACCAGCGCAGCGCACCGAAACGCCGTTTACCTTCCCGCTATAAAGCGGTACCTATTTATCTACTTGCACTTAGGGGTGCTTTTGAACTGCTAGGTGGGCAGGAGCTGGGACCGAACAACGGGAGCTCACCCCGCCGCGGGGATTCGAACCGCCGACCATACGATTGGCAAGTCCTAGGCACGGAGGTTTTACCCACAGCGCCACCCGCGTCCCCAAGAAATAAATAGAGAGAAACAAATAGCAGTGTTGCGAGAGGCATCAAGAGAGTCAATGCCAGACAACTGAAGAACAGGACACGTATCTGTCATGACTAAGGTCTTTGGGGGCAGAAACTGGAAAGTGCTGGAAGGTTCTAGCAGGCTCACTTATTGTTTTGGCTACCTCAAGGTCACGCTAAGACAGGAAAGATAAATCCCTGTGTTCAGCGAGCTTCTCTCTCTCTCTCTCTCTCTCTCTCTCTCTCTCTCTCTCTCTCTCTCTTTGATTGCACATTGCATGTAACAAAGTTTTTGCCTCAGTAAAGTTGTTCCTTTCCCTGTGGATCTTTTGACTCTGCGTGGTTCTTTTATTTACTGCAAGACACTGTCCGTCAGTATCAGCCAGCCAGTCCTTAGAGGGCAGTTGATGCTAAGAAGGCTGTGGGGCCTTATCTCAGGCCCTGCCCTGATGGTGTGGGGCTTCTCCTAGCTCTGCCCCCCCCCCAATTCCAGGCATGGACGTTTGTACGGAGAAAGGCAGGCAAGCCTCTCTGCACGCAGCCTTCCCAGGGCCCTCAAATCCCACATGCTCGTGGTTCCTGTCTATGCGAAAGCCTAAAGGCATGGAGGCCCATGTGCAAAATGTTCCACACCTTAAACATCCATGTCAACATGTAGGGGGCAGCGGCAGAGGTGGCAGGAGCTGCACGTTGCAAAGATATGGAGCCCCTTTGATGCCAGGACTATAGGTGAAGTGACCCCTGACCATTAGGTCCAGTCGTGGCCGACTCTGGGGTTGCAGCGCTCATCTTGCTTTACTGGCCGAGGGAGCCGGTGTACAGCTTCCAGGTCATGTGGCCAGCATGACTAAGCCGCTTCTGGCGAACCAGAGCAGCGCACGCCAACGCCATTTACCTTCCCGCCAGAGCGGTACCTATTTATCTACTTGCACTTTGATGTGCTTTCGAACTGCTAGGTTGGCAGGAGCAGGGACCGAGCAACGGGAGCTTACCCCGTCACGGGGATTCGAACCGCCGACCTTCTGATCGGCAAGTCCTAGGCTCTGTGGTTTAGACCACAGTGCCATCCGCGTCCCGAGCCAGGACTATAAACATGTATAAAAATTCAGACACACAGCATCCATGGACCAACGTACAAATGATGCTAAAGATGTGTAAACATAACACACCTCTCCTTTTCTGCTTTTTAAATGACAGTCACGGAGGCAGGCATAGGGTCAGCATCAGGACCAATCACCTCCCTCCAAGCTGCTGTTAGCCATGGGGGAGAACTACCCTTGGCCCCCACAAGCACTTAATGGCAGCTTCGGGAAAGGCTGGATTTTCTTTGAAAGCTGTAGCGGGAAGACCCGATTTCTGCGGAGCTTCTCCCTCCAACTCAGAGGGATTCCGCCATTGCCGATGGCGCCGCCTCCGGAAGTCCAACTGCTATTTAAAGGACAAAAATAAGGCAAGCTAAATGCTATCAAGCATGTAACCTCGTGGGTAGTTTGGCTCTCTAAGTCCGTTCTCAACCTTTCTCCTGGTGCTCTGGGTACTTTCAACATCCACTTAGGGCTGCCCACAGATTTGAATGCAGGGTTTCTGGGGGGAACAAAAAGCAGGCAGGCAAACGGTACCTTTTGTCAGCCTGTGGATCTGCTTGAACATCGTCTTGTACCAGTCCTTTGATCGGTCCGTGTTCTAATAGAAAAAGGGACAAAACATGTCATTGGCGCGAGTTCATTCTGCCGTCCAAAAAACAAAGAAGCTTCCCTCACGGCACGCACTCTGCTCATTCTCTGCGACAATAACTGCATTGCAAAGGTTTGGCCCTTGCTGCTGCTCTGTCACAGCTTGACCAACAACCTGCAAAAGCTGAGGGAAATCTAGTGGTGCAGCAATATAAAGATGCTGGCACGTTTGCAAAGCTAAGCAGGGTCCGGTGTGGTTTCAAATTGGATGGGAGACCATGCGTTGAGATTCCTGTATTGCAGGGGGCTGGACTAGATGGCTCTTGCGGTTCCTTCCAACTCTACAATTCTATGACTTTTGTGAGTAACAGATGTGGGCTAGCAGGGTTGCTCTCTCTCGACCCAACTCCTAACTTGCCATATTAAAGACAGGGTGAACAAAAATCAATTTATTTTTTTAAAAAAAGGATTTTTAAAAAATTTAAATCAAATTTTTAAAATAAAATGCTTTTGGAGGAAAAAAATTTCTAAAGATAGTTTTCTATTTAAGTTACATTATAGTCCAAAGGCTATTCATCAGGAAATAAGGATTTGTTTTAAGTTTTTCCATGTGTGCTAAAACCCAGTCTAAGTTTTTTTAAAAAACAACAACAAGCTTTTAACCACATCAGTTAACCAACATGGATACATATGCTATAATGTTATCGTTTTAGTTAAATAAATTGTTTAAATTGTTATGAAGGAAATGATTATTTTTCTCCTTCCAATAAAGTACAGCAGAAACGTTGTCCAAATATAAACAGTTCACTTATTAAACCTCACAATAATTTCATAATTATCTGTCTATGTATTTCTAATAGTATAACCAAATCAGTAATTTTTGATATAACTGTAAAAACTACTCTGAAAATTTATTATTCCAAAAATGAAACCTTCATCTGGTGGTAAACATTAAGATTATACCAGCAAGAATGAGTCTTTCTGCAAAAAAAATGAATTAAATCAAGTCTTACTGACTAGTGATTTAAATCATGATTTAAATTGATTTGATTTAAATCAAATCCACCCTGATTAAAGATATTAATTGTGTGTAAGAAGCACACTGCAATGCACTGCATTTCCATCTCCTCGATGGGCTCCCTTCCCAGGTGGATGAGCCTCATCTGCCCCTCACTTCCGTCTAAAAGCATGCGCAGAATCTTCCTTCTCGGCCATTAGACTCACTATTGGTCTCATCTGCTCAACTTGCCAGAGTCTGCCGTAGCATGCAGGGGACAGACAAGTCCCTAACTCACTGAGGGTTTGAGACCCACCGGCTAACTTCACCTGGTTTAGTTGGCCAGTCGAAGCCATTTCCAGATTGTGGCCACTGTTGCACGCTGCCAGCTTCCAGGAGCCACAGGTGAGTGCTGAGTGCAGGGTGAGGGGCAAAGATGAACAAGCCACCCCTTTGTCTTCTTCTTCTTTGGCAATCACTCGTAGCCGAGTAAGATTGTCTTCCATAAACATGGTTTTAACAATGAGTCCATAAGTGACTGTGGAGGCCATTTCTGGATCCACACGTCCTTCCACAGTGGGGACATTGGTTTCCAGGTAGGAGTGGATCACGGTGTGAATTTGCCAAGCATGCCTTCCTCTTAGCACGTTTCTCCCTTGCATCCTGAGTTGGAGTGTCTTCAAAGCCCATGACACCTTTGGTAAAGGCTGTTCTCCAATTGGCGCGCTCGCAGGCCAGTGTTTCCCATTTGTCAGTGTTTATACTACAGTGGTACCTCAGGTTATGTACACTTCAGGTTACATACGCTTCAGGTTACAGACTCCGCTAACCCAGAAATATTACCTCGGGTTAAGAAATATGCTTCAGGATGAGAACAGAAATCGTGCTCCAGCGGTGTGGCAGCAGCAGGAGGCCCCATTAGCTAAAGTGGTGCTTCAGGTTAAGAACAGTTTCAAGTTAAGTACGGACCTCCGGAACGAATTAAGTACTTAACCTGAGGTACCACTGTACATTTTTTTAGATTTGACGCCCCATGCAGGTTAGCACAAATGAATTTACGTGGAAGGAGAATGGGCCAAATTTCCTTACCCTTAATGGAATGCCTATGTCATCCGGCGAGGAATCGGTCATGTACTGTGGACTCTTAATGACTTTCTTCCTTTCCTCCATTGCTTGTTTCTTGCTTTGGCTCATCTTTTCTTGGACAGGCATATAATCTACTTTATCCGCTAGTGGCACATCTATCGCTGGCTCTGTAAACAAAGGAAGCAAGTCCATCGCTTTGACTTCCAATACAATCATTACACAATATCCAACATCAATCACTCCAAAAACCTTGGCGAAACACTGATGAGTCTGACTGTCCCAAGACAGCAAAATAATTTGAAACGTGACCGAATAAGCAAGGGATTTTTACAAGGAGCCGTAGCCCATCAATGTCTGGGATTTGACTCTAGCCACTAATCCACAAACCAGGCTAAACATGGGTTCTCAAAAGCACTACCTAATTCTAGCAATATTTATAGGTAAATGTAAAGGTACCCCTGACAGTTAAGTCCAGTCGCGAACGACTCTGGGGTTGCAGCGCTCATCTCGCTTTACAGGCCGAGGGAGCCGGTGTTTGTCTGCTTCTACAGACAGTTTTTCTGGGTCATGTGGCCAGCATGACTAAGCGACTTCTGGTGAAGCCAGAACAGCGCACGGAAATGCCGTTTACCTTCCTGCTGGAGCAGTACCTATTTATCTACTTGCACTGTGTGCTTTCGAACTAGTAGGTTGGCAGGAGTTGGGACCGAGCAACAGGAGCTCACCCTGTCACGGGGCCTCGAACCGCCAACCATTCCGATCGGCAAGTCCAAGTGGCACAGTGGTTTAAATATTTATAGGGCTGAGTAAAAAATGGCTTCCCCCAATTCTCCACGCTATTTGTGGGTGGCAAAACTGTGGTGGTGGGGAGACATTTCCCCCAAATATTCTTTGGGGCAAGGTGGGATTCTCTTACTGTTTGAAGTGGAGGCATTAATGGGGAATTATCAGGGGGAAAATTCTGCAAAAACTCACTGAAGCTCACTTAAACTCAAAAGAATTCTATTCTTAGCTCACGCTGGTAGATGAAGGAAGCGCAAAGCTAGGACAGGAAGATGGCAGGAACAGGAGCCAAGCCTGTTGATTCCTTCAACAATATTAAAATATATGGGATCTGCAAGGCAAAGGCAAAGGGACCCCTGACCATTAGGTCCAGTTGCAGACGACTCTGGGGTTGCGGCGCTCATCTCACTTTACTGGCCAAGGGAGCCAGCATACAGCTTCCGGGTCATGTGGCCAGCATGACTAAGCCCCTTCTGGCGAACCAGAGCAGTGCACAGAAACACTGTTTACCTTCCCGCCAGAGCGGTACCTATTTATCTACTTGGTTGGCAGGAGCTGGGACCGAGCAACGGGAGCTCACCCCGTCACGGGGATTTGAACCACCGACCTTCTGATCGGCAAGTTCTAGGCTCTGTGGTTTAACCCACAGCACCACCCGCGTCCCATGTATGGGATCTGCAGCTGCACTCAAAATCTTCCCCGCTTGTAATGTTGGTGGAGAAGTTGAGAGGGCCATTCGGTTGAACTCCCCAGCCAGCTTGGAGGTAGTGGGACAAGAAACACACCAAAAGAGGAAACTCCGATAATGTTCTTTTCTGAGATATTTGGCTCGGCCCTCGTACCTTGACGTTAGGTTGCATAACAAAGTGCTACAATGGGAAATCCTTCAAGTCCCACCTCTGAGGAAATTCCCGTGAAGGATTTCAGGGGTGAAAAGGACACAGGACATTACAACTTCCCTCATCAAAAGTTTGCCAAGTTGCAGGAATGCTGATATCACTGCGTAGCATGCACGGGAGAAAGACCAGATACTAAAACCATGCACCCAGCTGTAGTACCCAAAGCCAACCAGAGCTGTATGGTTCAGAATGGGACATTGAAATAGTGCAGGATAAGGCTCATGCAGAGAGAGCCAGCTTCAGTCATTGAGTACCCTTAGCAAATCCTGTATAGAGCCACTTCATCTAATACTCTTAATTTTTTTTAATATTGTCAATTAACCTGTGTAAATTGCTCCCGAATCAGTTTGTTGCAGGGTGGCATACATGTTTTGAATAAATGAAAATACTGATTGTTGATCTAGGTTTTGAATGAGGGGCCTGCTCTTAAATCTAGCAAGATTGACAAGCAAAGCAAAGGTCTCGAAATCACTGAAAGTTCAGCATGGTAACCCTCTAAATTCACTACAAGGGGCAGTTAGCCTAATCCAGGAAGCACAATGGGTTTGCTAAGAAAAAGTTGTTGTTTTATGGAAAGCAAACCAGAGAAAGACCAACAAGTTTTAGAAGTGGGAAATTTAAACTGAGTTCTGGGGTCATAGGTACCTAGACCAAAAGGAACATTAAAAAAGTAATTGTCCCAGATTGAGCACATACTATGAGTAAAAATCTCAAAGATGGAAAGAAACAAGTAGGTTTCTCCCAGGATCTCTACTACGACTTGCGCTTGTTTAAACTTGTTCAACTTGAACAGGGAAGTGGTCAGGATTGCTTGTGACACCAAATTTATTAGAATGGTACAAGCGCACTGTTTCAAACGGATCTCTCCAAACTTTACAGATGGGAAAGAAACTGGTACAGGAGGCTCACTTTGAGCCGGGAGTTGAACCAGCATCTCTAGGTGGAATAAGAGTTAAAGAGGATTTTTCATTTAGAAAATAAACATGACTAAGAGTGGTTAGAGAGTCAGACTAGGACTTGGGAGGCCGGGATTCGTATTTCAGCTGTGCCATGAACCTCACTAGGTGACCATGGGCCAGTGAGCATCTCTCAGCCTTACCTACCTCCTAGGGGAGTTGAGATGATAATATGGATTGTGGGAGAACCATGAACTGTGCACTCCTTTGAGGAGAGTTGGGCTTATAAATATAATAACAAATAAATGCATAACGGGGATGGGCACACAATGCTGCTTTCTAAGATTGTGTACGATGTCTATAAGGAAGGTAGGTAAAGGTAAAGGGACCCCTGACCATTAGGTCCAGTCGTGACCGACTCTGGGGTTGTGGCGCTCATCTCGCTTTATTGGCCAAGGGAGCCGGCGTAAAGCTTCCGGGTCATGTGGCCAGCATGACCAAGCTGCTTCTGGTGAACCAGAGCAGCACATGGAAACGCCGAGTGGTACCTATTTATCTACTTGCACTTTGATGTGCTTTCGAACTGCTAGGTTGGCAGGAGCAGGGACCGAGCAACGGGAGCTCACCCCATTGCAGGGATTCGAGCCGCTGACCTTCTGATCGGCAAGCCCATGAGGCTCTGTGGTTTAACCCACAGCGCCACCCACGTCCCTAACAAGGAAGGTAAAGTGACATTTATTGGTGGCGGTAGGAAGAAAATACTTCACAGGATCAATTAATTTATGGCAGGAGCTGCCACAGGATGTGGCGAAAGCCACTAAGCTGAGACAGCTTTAAAAGGGGATTTCATAAATACACAGGTGCCAGGCCGCTCTTCTCTTACAGGAGAAGGAAATGGGCGAGAAGCCTAGCAAGCGAGCCAACAGTTATATATATATATATATTCTACATTTGGGTCCAGTTTAGCATCATTTAAAAGCATGTTCAGTTTTAAAGCACGTTACTATCTGAAGGCATGTATGTGGGGCACACTATTTTTCATCCAGGCTGGGAGCTCTCCTCAGGAATTGGCTCAGGTGAGGTGCAGTGGCTGTGCGAAGACATGCGTGCAAATTTCTTACAGAACTGGACAGAATAGTTGTGTTGGGGGAGCTCAATATCTTTCTTTCTTTTAGTGGCAAGGCGCTGTGTAGCTGTCAAGCATATTTATTGACTGTACAGTCTTGCCTTTCAGAATCTAATACGCCCAAGGCAGTCTTAAAAGAATTCACATGCTCCTTCCAGCGCTTTCAAGAGAGAGGATATACTTCACAGTGACTGAGCGGACAATAATTCATCTACCCCTTTCAGTAAAGGCTCTTCACTCGCGGATTCACTAAAGGTACTCTGCTAAGTCACAAAGCAGTGCGCGTCTCAGGTGAACACAGCAGCAGGAGAACAGGAGAAGAAAAGGAGGTGGCAACATTTTGGGCAGCGTACCTGATAGGCTACTAAGCCTTTTTTGTTGTTCTGTGGGAGAGGAGAAAACGACAGACAAATAAGTGGTACAAACACCAGAGACGTGAGCGCTCTCAACTCTTGCAGTGATCTGGGCAGGCATAAATAACACATGCTGTACATAAGGGCTTAGGTGCCTCCTTATCAGATCCTGAACCCAAGGTCTTCCCACCAAAGCAAGCTAATGTTCAGCCCTGCACAACTTCAAAACAGCAGTGCTAGACAACGTTCCCAAGTCATTGATACCATGAGTGAGTTGTTCCAAACAGGATGTATAAATATCAAAGCTCAAAAAAAAAAACCACACACCTCCAAACAGTGGGTTTATTATTAGTATCTATATATCACTTTAGACGGTTTATCTTGTGACCTTTTGCAACGACTTTGGAAGACAGGTAAATAATTATTATATTCAGATTGCAGGTGCGGGTTAAGTATGAAAGAAAGGGTGGCTTATCGAAGGCCACTTATTGACTTAATGGGCAGAGGCAAAATTAAAATGAAGGGTTTCCAAGGTCGTCACTTAATCTCATCGTTAACATGCTGTGACGGCTCCCTGCAGTTTTGTTTTTATTTTAAAGGAAAATCTTCAGGCAGTTTACAGATAAGATAAATAAATAGATATACCGTAATTTTCTGTGTATAAGACTATGTTTTAGAAATCATGCAAAAAAGTGGGGGTCATCTTATACATGGGTAATACATAGGGTGGACGTTTGATTGGTTGCTGCCGTGGCTATCAGAGGCTATTGTGCGTGTTATTGGTTGCTGCATCATTTGGTGTTGTTGATTGGCCAACGCTGCGGCAATTGGGGTGCAGGGGGGTTGGCAGCTCCCGCTGGCGAGGATACAGACGGGAGGCGGATTTTGTGATGCGTGTGGGTGAGCGATTTTCGGCATTCCCCTCTAAATAAAGCTTAGCAACCCTCGGTAATTCCCCTCCCCAACAACTTTTTGCCATCTCTCCCCATTTTCTGAAATTTCAGTCCCCAAAAATAGGGGGCGTCTTATACATGGGGGCATCTTATAGACGGAAAAGTATGGTGTGAGGTGTGTGTGTGTGTGTGTGTGTGTGTGTGTGTGTGTGTGTGTGTATATATATATATATATATATATATATATATATATATATATATATATATATATATATATTTGCTTTCGTAGATTTTCACGGGTACAGGAATGCAGGTTTTGGTGTCTTCGGGTGTCTTCCCGTGTAAGAGTTGGGGTGTCTAGGCGACGTTTCGACGAGGTCTCACTCGTCATCTTCAGGCTGGTGCTTTCGGCTTCTTGTTACTGGAACAGAGCAGGATCTCAGTGTTTGAGTTCCTATAAATACTGTTGAGGGGGTGTGGTGTATAGCCTCCAACGTTCTGGGCAGAGAGGAAGTTCCCAGGTTAGTGTGCCTTTTCTTCTTTTGTTCCTTAATTACTTGAGGGATATCTTGAGTGATTTCTAGAGTGATATTCTGAGTACCACTTAGGTGGGTC